>NC_090934.1:713429499-713730435 GCF_040938575.1 Ambystoma mexicanum | reverse complement strand
ACTTCATAACCAAAGAACACAAAAGTAAAATACATACAAAATACATGGAAGAGTGGGAGAAAAAAGGCACACAGTCTTCCCAGGTAAAAAAAAAATCTAATCCTAGAAATACAGCAAAGTTGCTGATGGTCTCAAAAGGTAAGGGAAATTAGCACATTTTTAGAATTCTCTCTAACACCCACTATTTGGAACACCCTTCATTTTCACATCCACCACCATGAGGACTACCTTTCCTTCAGAAAAAAGAAAAAAAACTGGTGATTTCCCTTGGTAACTTCAAAACTGCAATAGGGAGCAGTTTGGCCATCCCCTCAAACCTTCAATCCCATTTCTAATTCTACTAGGCACAGCTTTTCTTGTAAGCCACTAAATCTGAGAAAACCACTACACCACACTGAATACCCTAATCCCTGATGCATAACAATGATAGTACTTCTGATCTGTAGCATGTTTCTCTGTATCCAGCATCCAGTCATAGCTGTAAGTAATTGAATTGTTTGTCTAGTAACTTGTCTTTATTGTAAACAGCACCCAGATGCCCCCAGTTTTGGCACGCTCGACAGATGTTAAATAAATTAATAAATAAATAAATAAATGGACAAGACACCACCAGGAGCTGGCTGTTTTCGCACCGGCCTGCCCTCGCAATCTGTCAAGCCCCAATAAGGAACACGACCCATTCCCCTTGGCAGATACCGGCCGTTATCGTGGCAGCCCTGCCATGAGACACTCACAACCCACTGAATACACAATGCACAACAACTATCTGCAGTCTATAAATGACTGATATTCTCTCAAGTAAATAGACATATCAATTAACCTCCTTCCACCGCACACTCATTCCTGGTCACCTTAGCACCCTCCCTGACATTTTGTCCCCCCAGTGGCTTATTGGAGATAGGCCACCCACATAGCTACTTTCCAAGCCTACGCTAACACTCTTTTAAGTCTCAAGAATTCCCTCATTACCTAAGCCACAGCTTGTAAGATAACTTGTGTCCGCTTCAAGGATCTGCCCTGGCTAGCTAAGGGCAAGAGGCAAAGGGCAGCTCCCTTCTGGACAGCTCCCTCCCTGTTTTCCCCTGTCCGCCCATGAATGACCAACGAAGCACACTACAGCTACAGCTAAGGCATATCATCCCTAATCTTGGCCAAATGTACACACACACATTCTAAGCCCTTTGCACAATTTCCCCTACCTGGATTTCGGTCCCCATGAGCAACTCAAGCGTGTTGACACCATAATAATGGGAAAAGGCGCTATAAAAATGACTAATAACCCATGGGGATTTCGGTGGAATCACCACTGGTGGTAATTCTGCTGATTTACAATTTATTTTGGCAGAAAGGTGGCAGGTTTACCTCATGCCCTTAGCTGGAGGTGAATCCTCCAATTCTCTGCCAAACTCGTAATTCGGCAGTGCGGTAATGTGGCATTAACGGAAATACTTCTGCATTACTGACGATTTTTACTGCACCACCCAACTTGTAATGAGGCTGATTATTGTTTGTTAAAAACTCAAATCATTTTATGAAAACATTTTAGTTGTTCTGTGATAACGGTTGAAGTGTACCACAATTTTGGAATTTGACACAGTCCAAGCCAAAAATGCCGAAGACATAGGCCTCCTTCCAAGTCCGGCGGTAACCGTGCCAGAAAAAACGGCAGTTTGCCACCGGACCCGGAATTAATTACCGGTTTCCGGACTTGCCATAATAACCAGGGCATTACAGCCCTGGTGATCTGGTAATTCCGGAGCCGGCATTCCGTTACTCCCCATTCCCATGAAATCCAATATAACCACATATATGTTAGACATTAAAAATGTTACTTGTTGAAAGTAAGCTAATGTTACTGTGCTGTGGAGTGAGGCCGAATTTTCAGATTGAGCTCCGAAATTATTTTCTCTTTATTGAGCAAATATGCCTTTGTACGTTTTTCAATGCTTTCAGCCAGTTTACACAAAGTTCATTAAAACACATTAAGAAAAAATCCTTTTAGTGTCAGGTGCAGAAATTGGAAAGTGGCAAGAGCACTTAGCGCCGGTGGCTGATGCTGTTCTCCACTAATGATCTAGGATCTTTCCTACATCCACTTGAAACGCACTCAGAATGTGAATGCACTAAGAAAGTGTCAAGGACATAATGTTCTCATTTGTAAAATGAAAACAACATCAAGTACGTTTAAGAGAAAATACGTATCTTTGACGAGGAATTATTGTCATGCATCTTGGAAATTTGCACCAGTTTTTTGTAGTTTTTTTACTTGTTAGAGCTTCATTAAAAAATACAGTTTTTCTTGCTTTTTGAAATAATAACATGTCTCTTTTAAGTGTCTGTTGCGTATATATATATAGCTCACAGACAACTGCTGCCAGATCATTACAATTACAGGTATTCAATCACATTCTACTTTCCCCGTCCCTCATTCATGTTTTCTTACCCCCCACCCCAATACATCATCTGTTCTTAGACCGACATCCTCTCATCCATTGTTAAGGACACGTGTCCTCTGCTCTGTAAATCAATGATACAAATTGTATGCGCATGTTTGTGCTAAACATGCATTGCTTTCCCTGTAATTTCCATAAATAAATGCATCCATTTTAAATTTGGTCAGCTACTAGATTTGCATGTACGAGAATAAGGGTGTGGTTCATGTTTGGAAGTATTGTTCTGGACTCTCACCGAATAGCCAACTTCAAAGCATTTTATTTTCTTTGGAATTAATCCATTTGTATTTGCAAATGCATTTAATCAATTTACATTTTAGTCACAATGTATGATTAAAGTATTATAATGAAAAAGGAAACTTTAAACCTGCGCACAGAAAAACACCCAGTAACTCTCCTTCATAGTGTTTAGAGTCATAGATGATGTATTTCTATCAAGTAAAATCGAAACAACCCTCCTTTATCTAAAGTGCCCATCATTTATCTCTAGAAGAACCTCCCACACTGTGGGAATCATATTGTGTTATTAGCTTGTCCAACGTGTCCCACTGGTATGACATTTCTAACTAGAATAACCTTAATTAAGTTCTGCACAAGACGAGAAGCTCAAAGAAGGATCCAAAGTGCTTGAAAGACAGCAGACCTTATTTATAAAACGTTTAGTGGTGCTCAAACTGACTTTGCACCAAAAAAAGAGCACACAATGCCACTTTGCTCAGACCCTGCTCCCCTTGCGCCGTAGCCGAGCACATTATGTCCCATGCCATTAAATCCATATTATCGCAACTCAAGTAGGGCCATCTTAAGCACCTTTGGGGCCCCCCTGCCTGAACCCAGGAAAATTAAGGAGTGCAGAGTACCTGGTCGCGTCCCCAACATTGCAATGACAACACATATGTTGATATGCTGCCTCGCAGCGATCAAAATAGGCAAGGGTACCCTTTCAGTCCTCTTACCCTCTTCATGCTTACTGTAATCAAAATGATAATCAAGTAGCATTTCAAGGCCAACATTAGCAGTCCATCATGAGGGTACTTACGGTCTATCATAAGTACAGTACACTTTTCATCAATAGCTGTCACGAGGAAGGTATACCTGTCATAGTATAAATGCGGGACAAATCATATGAAAAATGTGCACATAATCCAAAATAGACAGACAACTCAGATTAAGTCTCTCACAGAATGCAAAAGTGCTCAGGCATGCCTACAGGAGACACATTGGATGCAAGGAGTAAACTACACATACCATAGAGTAGATAGTGGATGGAGATTAGAAACTACCAGAGAGGTGTCCTTATCCAGACAAATTGAGATTATAAGAGGGACATGATTTTCAAGCATTATACAGCAAAAAAACAAGTGGATTTGATGTGCAGTATATCAATGCCTACTATTTTTAAAGAGGAAGCAGCACTATAGCCAGTGAAACCATGAGAACGAAATAACTATAAATGCCGACAATTTTGAAAGCTTTAAGAGACTGGCAATTTTGATAGGTTAGGCAATACAAGATTGAATGGGATACCTAGATCACACATTGGTTAAGATATGAAGCTGGGATTTTTACCCACTCTGCACTTTCTGCACTTCGCCATTTTCTTTTTCAGCACTTACAATGAACTAAAATAATCACATTGTATAGAACTGACTTGGAAAGTAGACAAATTGTATAACCCAACATGTCAACTTTGAAAAACAAAATGATATAGAAGCACATTATGCAAAATGGTAATGATTGTTGCTTCATTGTCTCCATCAATAAGGGAAGTCATTGACATGATCTTCAAATACTTTTTCTGGGTTTCTCTTTTCTACTGTAATGCTTTAAATTCTCCGAAAACACAGGCTTGTGAAATTGTTATTCATAAATGAGCAGAAACACCTTTGAGTTGTACAAAAAAGCCAACTGTGTTTAGGTCAAAGAAGCAGACTTTAAAATATGCTTACCAGAAGCCTTCAATATCTGGTCCTCTCTCTTCTGTCTACAAGCCCATCCACATAAGTGACCTAAATAAAATAATAATGATTGGGCAATGGACTAAACAATGCCAGCAGCATTTGAAAAGGCATTCATTTTTACAGAAGACACCACAGTCAGTGATAGAAATGGTTTGTCCAGGATCACTGTACTGTCTGCTGGCATAACCAGGATACAAGCATGAACAATTTGGTTCCACATTTTTGAATATGGATAGCTTATCACTTCTCGAAACTAACACTTTATGTTCATCATTTGGGGTTGCTGCCTAGATTTTACAAAACCCCATCTGAACAAACCAATTTCTAGACCTTCACCACATTGATGATTTGTTTGCTTTTACAGCAACCACTACATGGTGCAGGTACATTGCTAATAATAGCATCTGTTGTGCTAAAAAACAAACTACAAATACACAGATGTTATCAGATTCAGATATAGGAAATGATGAGTTGACCTTGCTGTGATTTGTTACTGTAATCTTGCATATGAACACAGACCTCTGCAATGAGTGTTTAACACACTGATCTATATTCTGAACTATTGGAGCACTCACATTTATCAATACTCATTTGAACTTTGGCTATTGCACATGATCAATATAATCACAACAGAAAGGTGATAATGGTACAAGAATTGTGTCTTAGCGAACACACAAACTATGAATATCACAGTGAACACAAAGCATTACATGATTAATGGATCAAAGCAGAATGTTCTTTTCAACAACAGTCAGGCAACAGGATTGAAGTCTCAGCAGCAAGCCTTTAAATATCCTGAAATGTGCTATTTAAGTCGGATAAATAACGTGAACTGATTTATTTAGAGTAGGCAGCTTTATGGGAGGGCAAGTGCCCCTTTTTCCCTCCCATAAAGACGTCTCTGAACTCAAGGGCAATTGCAAGGGCAGAGGAGGGGGAAGAATATGCAGGAACTAGCCTCACTAAACATTGAAAATGGGGGCGAGATAATGGGTGTGTGCAGAGAGGCTGTGGGCAAACTCTCAAACACACCCAAAAAAGTGCAAAACAAACCTAATTCACACAAAATATAGCACCTTCAAGCACACTCCTACAGCCCTGAAACTTACTGACTATCCTAAGTAGGAGAAAAGTATAAAAGTACAGCGCAAGCAAGCAAAGTGAAACCAAGTGAGAATGGTCGTCCATGCATTCCTTGCACAATACACAAGGAGCAAGAGGAGGAGGAGGAGGAGCCCCAGGGTCTTTCACAACTGCCCCACCATTTTTGGAAATCCAGATTGCCCCTACATGTCATCCTGGACAAGGACAGGGAGGCTGAACCCGCATCACGCACCATATGTTCACGTGCAGTACCTATGCATGAGTAGGTGTTATCTGCCCTTCACCTTTTGGCCACTGGTTTGTTTCAGTGGACCATTGCCATTTCAGCGGGCATATCCCAGCCCACACACACCCTATGTGCCTCCATATGGTCTTGCAGTACATCATTGCACTCTTTCATACCCATATAGACAAGCCTTGCAGAATGAAGGCAAGGCAAAGAGTGACCCAGGGGCTTTATGACATGGCACAGACCCCCATGTCCTTGGAGCCATTGACTGCCTGCATGTAGTGCTGCAACCACCCAGAGACACCTAGCACATATAAAGAAATACAAAAAATTGGCATTCCATCAATGTGTAAGTCATTTGCAATGCAAATGGCCACATAATACACGTGAATGCCAATTTCCCAAGATGCACTCATGATAGCTACATGCTATGCTATTGCCCTATCCATCAGGCACTGGCAACTGGAACATTTGGCAACATATGGCTGTTTGTGAGTGTGACGCACATCCAACCATACACAAAAACACATGTAAAATATCCATCTAATAAATCTAACAAACTAACCAATCTGTACCATTTAACCATTTGCACAGGACAATGCATACTCACTCTCACCATTCTTCCTGAAACACATCAAGAATCCTGCAAACCCAGGTGAGATTCGCTACAATGCAGCACATATTGACACTAGGAGCATAATCGAACACACCTTTGGAGTGCTCAAGTAAAGGTTCCACTGCCTTGACCACCCAGGTGGTGTATTGCTATACACACCACCAGTGGTATGCAAAATAATACTGGTCGTGTTCTGCAGAACATTGAAAGCATTTTTTTTGTTGAGCTGAGCGTGGGAGAGCGGTCGCCGGTAGCCCTGTTGGAAGTACAGGCCTTGGAAGCCCTGCCCGGCCCTAGCGGGCCTCCGTGAGTGAACAAGTGTTTTTCCTTTGATGCTTTTTGCATCCGCGCTCTGAGCGCGTTGTTGTGCCTGCTCTCCCCTCCCACTTCCTGGTCCTCCTCTCCCTCACGCCTCCCTGCCCGCCCACCCCCCCCTGATTGGCTGTCCGGCTGCCTCCCTTCTGGGCTACTCGACGCCCGCTCCCCCTGCTCGCTTCTTTGTTGAGCTGAGCGTGGGAGAGCGGTCGCCGGTAGCCCTTTTGGAAGTACAGGCCTTGGAAGCCCTGCCCGGCCCTAGCGGGCCTCCGTGAGTGAACAAGTGTTTTTCCTTTGATGCTTTTTGCATCCACGCTCTGAGCGCGTTGTTGTGCCTGCTCTCCCCTCCCCTCCCACTTCCTGGTCCTCCTCTCCCTCCCGCCTCCCTGCCCGCCCACCCCCCACTCTGATTGGCTGTCCGGCTGCCTCCCTTCTGGGCTACTCGACGCCCGCTCCCCCTGCTCGCTTCTTTGTTGAGCTGAGCGTGGGAGAGCGGTCGCCGGTAGCCCTGTTGGAAGTACAGGCCTTGGAAGCCCTGCCCGGCCCTAGCGGGCCTCCGTGAGTGAACAAGTGTTTTTCCTTTGATGCTTTTTGCATCCGCGCTCTGAGCGCGTTGTTGTGCCTGCTCTCCCCTCCACTCCCACTTCCTGGTCCTCCTCTCCCTCCCGCCTCCCTGTAAGCCCACCCCCCCATCCCCTTCCTCTTCCTATAACCATTCCCTCCTGGGCAGCCCTCTGCCCGGCAGCCCCCTGCGGCTAAGGGCCCCTAGGCCAAGGGCGACTCCTACAGTTGCGGCTCCCTGTGTGTCTGCAGGTGTCCGCAGGGGACGCCAGGTGCCAGCATCACTTGCTATCTCCACCTTCTCCTGGCCCACCCCACCTACACCGGGTCACTACATTCGCATTGGTGTCTTCACCTCACTGTGTTCAACAGTTGTGGTTAACTAGGGTTTTTTCTCCCCTCGCAGGATTCTCAAACTTAGGTGGGCTCTCCACTGTGTACCTAATAAGCATTACTGTTGTTGTCTGAAATGTGGTAAACTAGGGTTTTTCTCCCCTCGCAGGATTCTCAAACATAGGTGGGCTCTCCTCTGTGTACCTAATATGCATTACTGTTGTTGTTCTGAAATGTGGTAAACTAGGGTTTTTCTCCCCTCGCAGGATTCTCAAACTTAGGTGGGCTCTCCACTGTGTACCTAATACGCATTACTGTTGCTGTTGTTGTTCTGAAATGTGATAAACTAGGGTTTTTCTCCCCTCGCAGGATTCTCAAACTTAGGTGGGCTCTCCACTGTGTACCTAATACGCATTACTGTTGTTGTTCTAATTGTGGTAAACCTGTGCTTGCCGCTCTATTCCTGTCTGCGGGCTCTCGCATTGTCTGTCTTCCCCCCCCCACTCCCTCCTACTCCATGGTGCTCTCTATCTCGCCTATCTTCTCTAACTGCTTCTCCATTGACTATCCTGCTCTCTTCACTAAATCTGGTAGGAAAAAGTTTAAAAAGGACATCCTAGTCTCCAACCCAGGCCTCCCTATCGCTGACACCTACACTAGTGCCTGCTCTAAGGAAACTCTCACTGACATCCTCTTTTTCGTGCCTTCACCTGACCTATGGACCATTCATATGGTCTCTGTGCTCTCTCCTTTTTCCTCTGCTCCCATTAATGGTGGCACCCGTTGGGATGTCCTCTTGGCCCCCTTCCGCTCCTCTAAGGCCATCATTAATGTCTACGCTAATGGGACCGTCTTGGTCCAAGGTCCTCAGGCCAACCTTCACCTGTTTGATAGACGCTTCCCTCACCTCATCAACTTCCTTTCCTTTCCCGCTGTCCCCCCTCCTCTATCCTCGGCTACCTTGCCTCTACCCTCCCTCCCTGCCCCCTCTCGTGCTCCTTCTTCACCTCCTTCTTCTACACCTCCGCAGGGCGTACCTCTGATCTGTACCCCTCCCCGGAAGTCCTTCAAGGCTGGCAACCTTCTCCACATTGCCACTCTTAACTCTCGCTCTGCCATCAAACATTCCTCTGATATCTGTCGCCTTCTTGAGGAATTGGACCTTGACGTCCTCGGTCTCACTGAGACATGGTTCACAGCCAGCTCTGTCACCGGCTTTGACACACTCCTACCTGACAGTTACAAGATCTTCTCCATGCCCAGGCCCAACCGTGCAGGGGGGGTGTTGCCCTTATCTTCCCTGAGTGGATTCCTGCCACTGTCACTCCTACGCAGACCTACTCCTCTTTTGAATGTCTTGTCTGCCGACTCTCTCTCTCTCCAAGCCATTCCCTTACTGTGGCTACTATCTATCGGCCACCTGGTCAAATTTCCTCCTTCCTCTCTGAGTGGGCTGACCTCTACTCCTCACTCCTGTCCTCAACCACTCAACTCCTCTTTCTTGGTGACTTCAACATCCACCTTGATGCCTCCTGTCCCCCCACTGGACTCTTTCGTGACCTCTGCGACTCTATCTCACTCTCTATTCTCCCGTCTGGGCCTACTCATTCTGCAGGGCACACTCTTGATGCTCTGATCTCTTCTGACCTTCCCCTCTCTGTCCCTCTCTCCACTCCTCTCTCCTGGAGTGATCACATTCTCCTAACCTCCCACCTCACCCTCCCTACCCCACAGGCAAAGCCACCCTCATCATTGCCACCCACCTTCTCGGTCATCCGACCCATGAAGCGCGTGTCAGTTGAGGCTTTCGCTGCCACCTTCTCGCCCCCCCCTCCCCCTTCGGCTGACTCCCACCCTGACACAGCCCTCTCCATGCTCCACTCTGCTATATCTGATACTCTTGATATCCTTGCCCCTGTCATGAGAATCCGCCTGAAGCCCAAAGCCAAATGTAACTCCTGGTATGACTCGGATCTCGTCACCCTAAAACGCAAGTGCAGGGTGGCTGAGAGGAAATGGCATGCTTCATGTTCATCCTCTGATAAACTGGCCTGCCGCCTGCTCCAAAGGTAATACTGTCTCTCCGTTCTCACCAAAATGAGACCCCTTATCCAAGCCCGCATCTCTGCGGCATCCAACAACTCGGCTGAACTCTTTAAAATCTGCAAGGAGCTTGCCAACCCTGATGCAGTCTCTACCTCTCATGTCTCCTCCCAGGCCCTCTGCACTGCACTGGCCTCTCACTTCATCTCAAAAACTCAGGACATCCTGTCCTCACTCTCCTCCTATCACCTCCCTCCTTCTCTTCCCGGCTCTTCCTCTGGCCCTTCTGCAGCCACCCGTCCTCCCCCCTTCTCTGCCTTTCCACTTTTTTCTGCTGACGAGGTTTCCAGACAAGTCCGATCTATGAAAGTCTTGTCTAAACAGGTTCACCCCTGTTCCTCCAAAACTATCAAGGACCACATCGACTCCCTGGCTCCTGCCCTGGCTGACTTTTGCAACCACTTCTTCGCCTCTGGAGTCTTCCCATCCCCCCTCAAGCACTCCCTCGTGCACCCTCTTCTTAAGAAACCCTCTTCCGACCCCTCCTGCCCGGCTAACTATCGCCCAATCTCCATCACTCCCTTCCTGGCAAGCTCCTGGAGAAACTTGCCATCTCCCAGCTTAACCTCCATGCTGAAACTGTTGGTAGTCTCCAAGACCATCAATCTGGCTTCAGAGCGGCCAGAAGCACGGAAACTGCTCTCCTGAACATCCGTGAGGACCTGCTCTTGAACCTTGACTCCAACACTCCGTGTGTTCTCATTCTGCTCAATCTCTCTTCTGCTTTTGACATTGTCAACCATGCCATCCTGCTCAACTGTCTCCTTGATAACCTGGGTATCACTGGTCAGGCTCTGGCGTGGCTGACCTCTTTCCTTTCCAATCGACCCTCCCAGGTCCAACTTGGGTCCTTCTTCTCTGACATCTTTTTCTCCACCTGTGGTGTTCCCCAGGGATCTAATCTCTGTCCCTGGCTGTTCAACCAGTATCTGGCACTCCTTGCCCACCGCATCGCCGCTCTCTGCCCCTACTTTCAGTGCTATGCGGACGACACCCAGCTCATTTTCTGGCTACCCTCGGACTCCTCCTCTCCTTCCCTCATCTCTGACTGTCTGTCTGCCATCCAGGAATGGTGTGCCGCCAATGACCTCTGCCTTAATGCTAGTAAGACTGAGATTCTACTCATCGGCACACCCACTCCCTCCTTCCCTGTTGCTCTCTGGCCATCCTCGCTTGGCCCTCCTCCTGCTCCTACCTGCAAGGCAAAAAACCTCGGGGTCATCTTCGACTCCACACTCTCCTTCTCTCCTCATATATCTGACGTCTCTAAGAAGTCACACTACCAGCTGCACCTCCTCAGAGGTATTCTTCACTTCCTCTCCTTCCCCCAGAAGCTCACTGTCTCCCGAGCCCTGGTTCTCTCGAAGCTGGACTACTGTAACAGCCTCTATCTTAATCTGCCTGCCTCCACTCTCCGCCCCCTGCAACTCATCCAGAACTGAACTGCGAGACTTGTCCTTGGCCTCAAGCCCAGGGACCGTATCTCTCCAGGACTGAAATCTCTACACTGGCTCCCAGTGGCTGCGAGGATTAAGTTCAAAACCCTCTGCATTGTCCACAAGGCCTTCTGGGGCCTGGGGCCTAAATACCTTCAACTCTCTCTTCCTAAATATCTTCCTTCCCGAGCCCTTCGCTCATCCATCTCCAACTCCCTCAGGGTCAGCCGCTTCTCGAAGCAACGAGCTGGGGTAGATCTCTCGCCGTGGCAGGGGCCTCCCTCTGGAACAGCCTTCCTGCCTCCCTGAAACTTGAGGAGAACCATCTCTGGTTCCGGAAGCATCTCAAAACCTTCCTCTTTGCTTCTGCTTTCTCTCTCCCTCTCCCCTGCTACATTCTCGACTGAATCTGCACCGAATCTGCAACTGGGCCACTCTCACCGACCTCGGTCCTGGGCCCAGCCACTCTCCTCTTGCACTGCCTCCCTGGCAACCCCTGCACTGAGGGACTGTCTCTGTATCCCAACAGCCCCCCCTTTCCCAGCACTTGTCTGCACTTACCTTGCACTTGCCAGCAGCTGGCCCTATTTATTTACTTTATTCTACTTACTTGTACTGCACTTCCCCCCTCCCCTTGCACTTTTCCCTTCCCCTACCCCTGCACTTGCGCGGTCTGAATGACACCTGGCCTAGTAGGATCGTTGTCTGTCTTCCCCTTGTTCCCCCCTCCCTGCCTCGTCGCGCCTTGAAACACTTGTGTATAGGCGCGTTACAAATGCCATATCATATCATATCATGCTATGTCATACAAGTAAAGCTGCAGGTTTGCAGCCGAATCCACAGGCCCCAGCCATAACCATAATGGGTCAAAGAACATGGCAACAAGATACCCACAGCTATGTTTTGCACACATTATTTGTATAAACCATGCAGTGTGTTGTGGACACACTACAAACTCTTTCCCCTATTGGGTTTCAATGATGAAAGAGGGCAGGTCCTGTCTGTCAAACATAACACCCTGATAATGCCTCTCTTGAAGCTGTATTGAGTGTGTGCTCAATCGCAGAAACAACACACTAAGATCATCTCCCTCTATGTGTCTCCTACACACACAAACACATCCAGGGCAATTATAACATATGCCTCAAAAAATCACTACCAAGAAACAACATATGGATTACCTGCAGTGCCATCATTGCAAAATCAAAATCTCCAACAATACCACCACCACTACCATGAACATACATCAGTAGGCGATGGTGCCAAGGCCAGTTCCCTGGTATTGTCAAAAAGCGGTGAGGAGTATGCAACCCTTACCCCTAGCAATTTGGTGGGACCATTGTATTTAACACATTGGCTCAAAGACTTGATACTCACCAGGCTCTTTTTTCTTCCTTTGTAGAGCCGTTAAAACCCCAATGATGTAAGGAATACAACAGAGGGAAGGAAGAGAAGCGCTGGCGACTGCCATAGATTTGGATGGCTGCAAGCTTTGAGTCCACGCCAGCTGCAAGCACCCTTCTGGGTGATGTGACAGTGGTCTCCTGATGCCACAAGGAGAAAGAAAGCAGGAGTATCCCTTGAACAAGAAGCACCCAACAAGGGGCAGCACATGGGGCAGACTGGCGGCAGCAGACCCACATGACCAATAGAAAATCAGTCCCTAGACCACGAGCGAATGGAATGAGGGGGTCAATTTGACCATACTCCCCATGTGAACTCACTCACCTCTGCTACCGGTCCGAATGGTGGCAGACATGAAACCCAAAACTGGGATCTGACAGGACCGCTATGGCAGATATGTGTAATCCGAGTGGAAAAAGGGGGTAGAGCTACATGCCCTGAGAGAAAGAACATAGAATTGGATTGGCAAGGGAGAGCCAGCCAATCACAAGAAGTGGAAGAACTTTTAAGGGAAGAGGGAAAGCAAGATAGTGTGGGTTATCTTTGTGAGGTTAGCAGTGTAGTGGCGGTGGACCAGGGGATACAGCACGAGGATGGAGGGAGCAGCGGAGTGTGGAGGCACATTGAAGAAAGGTAAGGTATTGGTTTAGTAGGTGCAAGTGTTCTGCAGAGTAATCGTGAGTGCTTGTGCAGCAAAATAATAGAAGTTAGTGTAGGGAGTTAATGTGAATAATATGATTTTGGCTGCACAGAGGGTGTTTGAGTAGTGGAAGAATTGAGATAGGAGAAGTGGTATAAGTGAGAGAGAGTATTGTCTGCCACAACTCTGACATCCCGACCCATTTAGGAGAAAGAAAGGGTGCACATCCCTTGATTGGCCATTGGCTGTACACCTGCAAGCTGTAGCACCTGGGACAGCCTGGCAGCAGCAGCCCCTCAATGCAGCTGGCACATCAATCCCTAGACCATCAGGGAATGAGGGGAAGCCTTTAGCCACCCTCCCTGGTTGAACTCAACTTGACAACCAGCCTAAACAGGGGCGGCATCAAATCCGAGACTGGGATCTGAGAAGACTGCCTTTGCAGATTTGCAGCGATGCCCAGCAGCAAAAGGGGGAGAGGTGTATGTGCCTATTTTAACTTTCTCTGAGACCTACACGCCCTGAAAAAAAGTCTTTGGGCCTCATTACAAGTCTGCCGGTCCGGTAACAACAGTGCCGGTAAGCCACCAGCACCGCTGTTACCAGACCAGCAAACTACGAATTCTGCTTGCGGGTGCCTTCCCGTCCGCCAGGTCTGTCCTTGCGAGCATACCGGCACCCGCGAGCATACCATGTCGGATGCACCGACACCATTGACGAACAGTGCCGGTGCATCAGGCCTCCCCATTCCCATTTAGCCCTATCGGTCTCCAATGGGAATGGGGAGTAATTATTACGAGCAGCCGGCAAAGGGGAATTACTGTCTCCACCTGGGCTGGAATGACCTGGTAGATCTGCATTGCCGTGTGCCAATAATTTCATGCCTCCGGTGGTAATTACCAGAACGGCTATTACTGAAGTTGGAATGAGGCCCATAGAATTAGGCTTGCTAGGCAGAGCCAGCCAGTACCAGCAAGGGGAGGAGCATTTAAGGGAATACAGAAAGCAAGATATTGTGGGTTATTCAGGTGAGGTCAACAGTGGAGCAGAGGTGAACCAAGAGGCCAGAAGGAAGAAGGAAGGTGCAACTGAGTTTGAAGGTGTAATGAAGTTGAGGTATTGGTTTATTGAGTGTGAGGGTGCTGCACACACAGTGAATGTGTGTGTTTGTGTGGCAGATGGATAGAAGTTAGTGTAGGGAGTGAATGTGAATCAAATAATATTGACTGCAGGGAGGGTGTTTGATTAGTGGTAGTAGTGGGAGGAGAGTACTGGTAGTAGAAGGAGGAGAGTAGTAGTATTGAGAGGAGAGCAGTAGTAGTAGAGTGAGAAGAGCAGCAGTAGTGGCAAGAGGAGAGTACTAGTAGCACAGGTGGAGAGTAGTATCAGTAGTGAGAGGAGGAGTAGTGTTTACATGAAATGAGTAGCAGGGTGAGAGAAGGAGTAGCAGTGGAAGAGACGGAGTGGCAGTGGTAGAGGAGAAGGAGCAGAATTCATATCAAAGTGTTGAGGTAGGAGGAAGGCAGCGTGAAACATCAGAGGGATATAAGGTTGATCTTGATGAGTTGGGACAAAGGAGGCAAAGTAAAAGTGTAAGGTAAGGGTCAGCTTGGGTCATCTCAGGCAATTCCAACTGAGCGAGTGCAGGCACTATTGTCAATCCCCTGTAGTACACTAAGGGCCTGATTTACAAAAATGTTTTAACATGGGAAAGTCCCAGTGAAAACACATTTATAAATCAGGCTCTAAGCAGGGTAATGTAGGGAAAGTTAGGAACTCCCTGAGGGAGGTAAGATAGCCTGCACTTATGTAGACCACATATAGAAAAGGAAGATCACTGTCAGTACAGGTTACATGTCAGACTACAAGCCGGAAGTTCAAATGTTTTGGAAGTTGGACATCCCAAAGGAGATGAGAGAGAGTGGAACAGCCATAGCACCCCTCCAAAAAACCCTTATCCAGTGACTGCTTGAGATTGAAACATATGCCAAAGCCCATTTTGAAGGATATTCATTGCACCATATAAAATGTTATGCTGTAGTTATATAAAACCCCCTGGAAATGCCCAGAGGCCCTGTAAATTATTGTGCAATCTGTGACACGACACAATGCAACAAGCACGTAAAGATCAGAAAGTCTTGGGAACATGGAAAAGAACACACATAACCACACATCACAGTGCCAGAAGACTTTATTAATGATGGTGACAACCCATAACCCAAATGTTTGTAGCAAAATAACAACACGGACACCCCTATGAGTGTCATTCACTGTGAAAAGGATGTGAGCACTTATGCCTCCAGGTGACTGATCATAGTCAAGACTGTGCCTTGGAACATCACTTTTGATATAGGGAACAGAACTGCAGAACACAATATATTGGCCACAACAAAAACAACATATATACACCACCCAAAGAAGAACTGCACTGCCAACAAAACACAACACATTAGTAAACATTCCACACACTACCTTCAATGCCAACACACCAACAGGGCAGGGCAAAACGAATAGCATGCATATCACATGTCAGCTAATCCAGGAGAGACAACATGTACACAGTTACTGGGACACACCATTGTGTGGTGCATGCTGGCCTGGGAGACAACTCAAACAACGCAGTGCCAAAGTCTTATCCTCCTTTATCACATCAATGCACAGAAGGGAGGAAAGCAACAACCTGCCAATAGCAGCCACGTCCTAGTGCATGCTTTCCCTGAATGCCACCATGTCCTCCCTCAATGCACGCATCTCCTGGTGAAGATCCCCAATCACTGCTACCACTGCATCACAACATCCAGGTCATATTCTAGACAACTCCTGCATAATTCGTCCCTGACTGTGGCTCACATGCAGCAACTCCTCCTCCCACCCAGATTGGCTGGCAACGTCTGTGCGGCCTAAGCAGGCATGATGAAAATGGTTTGCCCAACAGTCTGTGAATGACATCCTTTTCCAGATGTACCAAGCCCTCCCAGCACCGTGAACTCCACAGATGTTGTTGACAATGGTGCAAACCCATGCCCTGCAGCTGTGGGCACACCAGAGTTTGCCACATTCGAATCTCGAACCACTACCACATGTGCCCCAGTGTCCCTGCCACCACTAGCAGATGTTGGCTGTTGTGCTATGGCCACACCAGTTGAGGGGAAGGTGGCATGTGTCTGTCCCTCTGACCCAGCCTCTGACATGAACAGGAGGAACTCCTCCTCATCCTGGCTTGTGATCTTGGGCCAATGCATGAGTTTATCAACATCAATAGCAATATTCTATGAGGAGAAAGAGTTGTCAGGCCTGCTCACTATTGCCTGCAAGTGTTGGGGATGCTAACCAGACACCGCTAGCTGGCCTGTGTTGGTAGATGGTGTAAGAGAAAAAAACAAGAGAAAAGAAAAAGTTAATTGCACACCTATTCTTAAGTGACTAAACAATATTCAAAGAGAAAGGTTATCAACACCTTATGTGCAGGGGAAGTATGAACAACTCTGGCATGAGGTAACAACAAACACAATAATAATGGTGTCCTAAAAATAATTAGGACTGCCTTGCCCTGCACACTATATGCTGTGATGACAGCCAACAATTATGATATAATGTAAGCAATCATTTTTCAATGGAATATATCAGACAGCAAAACAATTCACAGCGCAGACGTAAGGATGCTCATCAAAAGCGTCTTTATAATGTAAGATGCTGGACGCGTTTCAGGGTGACAACAACTTCTTCAGGAGTAGAAATACAGCTGTAGATACAAATGAAAGACCATGATATAAAATAACACACATAGTTTCTCCAAATAATAAATATGTAATGTTACATAACAATCATAGTGAAATCCCTACTGGATTACCAGACCTGCTCTCCAAAATCTGTGGATAGTCCCAAGAATCCCGAACGAAATCCAAAGAAATAAGTACAATTGCTGCACCGAGTTTGTGTCCGAAAAATAACTCAATGTAACCACGTGAATAAAGATAAAGCAATCAATGCCATGTATGTTTGAAGACATACCTATTCCAATGTAATGAAAAAGGCAACTGAGCCCATCCACTATTCATGTTCTAAGGGAAACAAAACTCGCTTAAATGAAACGCCAAAACACAAAAACACAATATAAGTTCAACTGTCTGAAAGCAAAAGAAAATGTATTTTACATACAACACGAATAGAGGCAGAAGTTCAAACATGAGATCGGTGTACCAGCAAGAAGAATCCAATTTATAAATATATAGTTCTCAAAAAGGAACTCCACTATCCTCAGGCACTGAAAATCAAAGCCACGTTGGCTACTCAAATGTAAAGCTAGATTGTGTATTCCACAAAATACTAAGCACAGTACGATAAGGAAGTGTAATGAAGTGATACTCACAGAAATATACCTAGAGCCTAGAAGCAAGCTCAAACTATAGATAAAATGCCAGCAAGCACGGCAATGTGCATACAGAACATGTTACTGAATTCTCAAGCCTGTCAGGAAAACAACTGGAAGAACCGACTATGAATGCTGGTCGGCTGAAAGCCAACTGAATGACAGACTACACAAAATAGATGCAAAAGCTCAAAAAAAGCGGGCGCCCATGTTAAAATGGATACTTGGAAATAGACTGAGTAGCGACCAAACTTAAAGTCATAAACTATACACTAAAGGCAGGGATTTGGAAACTCAAAAATCGACAAAGCGCGAGAAAGCCACTCATGAGGACCGAAATCTATAAACAAAATAGTAATAACGAATCTGAAAGTATACAAATTAACATAATCACGTAAAAAAGGAAATAAAGGTAGGACAGAGATAACAGAATGCCCATATGCCCTCGAGATCAAGATCAATAAAGCCAATACGTAGTGATCAAGTGAAAGTACAATAACCAGAAACGAGAATATATACAAGCTAAAAAAGAATTTTGTGAGAGGAGGACTAGTTTACAATAGTTCTTCACTGAACAATGGTAGAGTATAACTGTGTATATATATATATTGGCAATGTAAATTGCATAAATGTATTCCTATTGAACAATATTCTGATCAAATAATGAAGTACTTCCTCTAATAAATGTTGCCATATACAAGTATGTATAACTAAAGGGCATCTGACTGCACTAAACCAAAACAATAATGTAAAGGCATCTAACTGCGTTAAATTAAAACCGTGATGTTTAGCAATGCCTTCACTAAATAATAAAAGAGATTCAAAGTGTATCTACAGATGTATTTCTCCTCCTGAAGAAGGTGTTGTCACCCGAAATGCATTGAGCATCTTACATTATAAAGAAGCTTTTGATGAGCATCCTTACATCTGCGCAGTGAATTGTTTTGCTGTCTGAAATATTTCATTGAAGATTTATTACATACAGTATATTATAATTGTTGGCTATCATCACAGCATACAGTGTGCAGGGGACAGGAATCCTAATTTTTAGGACACCATTATTATTGGTAGATAGTGTAGACCGATCTTCCACTTGGGAATCCTCACCTGCAAAAGAACAGACAACTATCATATACCTCATCATTTGCGCACAAAGGTTACAATGTTCATACACTGTCCCACAATTCAACCCTATTTCACCACTGATCCATGCAGTTCTCTATTTGTCACACTTACTATTGTGGGATGTATTAACCCACTTATGCTCTGCCCTGCAGTATCCCTGTGTCCTGGTGGTACCAGAATCATCAATATGGCCGCAAAACCCCTCTGTGTGCCAAAACCTATGAAAATTGCACTCTACAAAGCACAAAAAGATGGCTGCCAAATCTACCATGCATGTGTCAGTGGTGGAACAGAGACCACACTCCTGAAACATATCACTGGGCTTCACAACAAGTAAAAATGGAGACTGCATGAAAAGCAGTGCTTGCTGAAAGAAATCTGTGATCTTGTTTTAAATATTTTCTTGTTTGCTGAAAATACAAAATGCTGGTACAAAACAACCACAAACATCCAATCTTCTTGCTGGGTGTCACATTTTACTGAATTCAAGAAATCATTCTTGGAAAGCTGAATTGGTCATCAAAACACCCACAGCAAAAGTGTGCCTGCCTGTGAAATCTGTGAAAATATCGGCGCAGTACCAGCGGCCGCCTGTATGACAGCTGTCAGTAGTTTGCATCAGAAGTTTAAACTTGTGCAATTGAAATCAAATGTCTGGAAACTAAGTGACCTGTTATCAAGAGGAACCCATGTTGTAGATATTTAATTTCCATGGTATAGAAGCTGGAATCAGTGTTCTAGATGTTTGCTTTAAAATTACAAGTTTATTTAAACCAAGAAAAATTTGTAACAAAATGACCTTTAAATTCAGCCTGACTCCAAGCCATACCACAAACAACTTCCCCCACAGGGCCAGGCACCTCCCTTCTGCTCTCTAGACCAGGAACCCACATTCATGTGATAATTAAGAGGGGAGGGGCACTTGGGCTGCTCTGGGAAGAGCACAATGAACTTCCTCCCAGGCAAGGAGATGCTAATCAGGAAGGATTGTAAAGGGCCTCTGCCAGGAGGAAGGGCGCAGAGATTGCTTGTGAGCTGCAAGAAGGAGAAGGAGGCGGGGACAGACAACTTTTGTTGATTCACAATGGACAGATAGCATATTTCTAAAAAGCTGATATCAGATAAAGTAGCATAACACAAGTATCTAGCAGTGCATTACATATTTTTGTCATTGAGGTGTTTGATAAGACTTGTGCAATTGAAATCAAATGTCTGGAAACTAAGTGAACTGTTATCAAGAGGACCCATGTTGCACCTATTTAATTTCCATGGTTTAGAAGCTGGAATAAGTGTTCTAGATGTTTGTTTTAAAATTACAAGTTTATTTGAACCAAGAAAAATGTGTAATACAATTAACTTTAAATTCAGCCTGACTCCATGCCATACCACAAACAACTTCCCCCACAGGGCCAGGCACCTCCCTTCTGCTCTCTAGACCAGGAACTCACATTCATGTGATAATTAAGAGGGGAGGGGCACTTGGGCTGCTCTGGGAAGAGCACAATGAACTTCCTCCCAGGCAAGGAGATGCTAATCAGGAAGGATTGTAAAGGGTCTCTGCCAAGAGGAAGGGGGCAGAGATTGCTTGTGAGCTGCAAGAAGGAGAAGGAGGCGGGGACAGACAACTTTTGTTGATTCACAATGGACAGAAAGCATATTTCTAAAAAGCTGATATCAGATAAAGTAGCATAACACAAGTATCTAGCAGTGCATTACATATTTTTGTCATTGAGGTGTTTGATAAGACTTGTGCAATTGAAATCAAATGTCTGGAAACTAAGTGACCTGTTATCAAGAGGACCCATGTTGTACCTATTTAATTTCCATGGTTTAGAAGCTGGAATAAGTGTTCTAGATGTTTGTTTTAAAATTACAAGTTTATTTGAACCAAGAAAAATGTGTAATAAAATTACCTTTAAATTCAGCCTGACTCCAAGCCATACCACAAACAACTTCCCCCACAGGGCCAGGCACCTCCCTTCTGCTCTCTAGACCAGGAACTCACATTCATGTGATAATTAAGAGGGGAGGGGCACTTGGGCTGCTCTGGGAAGAGCACAATGAACTTCCTCCCAGGCAAGGAGATGCTAATCAGGAAGGATTGTAAAGGGTCTCTGCCAGGAGGAAGGGGGCAGAGATTGCTTGTGAGCTGCAAGAAGGAGAAGGAGGCGGGGACAGACAACTTTTGTTGATTCACAATGGACAGAAAGCATATTTCTAAAAAGCTGATATCAGATAAAGTAGCATAACACAAGTATCTAGCAGTGCATTACATATTTTTGTCATTGAGGTGTTTGATAAGACTTGTGCAATTGAAATCAAATGTCTGGAAACTAAGTGACCTGTTATCAAGAGGACCCATGTTGTACCTATTTAATTTCCATGGTTTAGAGGCTGGAATAAGTGTTCTAGATGTTTGTTTTAAAATTACAAGTTTATTTGAACCAAGCAAAATGTGTAATGAAATTACCTTTAAATTCAGCCTGACTCCAAGCCATACCACAAACAACTTCCCCCACAGGGCCAGGCACCTGCCTTCTGCTCTCTAGACCAGGAACTGACATTCATGTGATAATTAGGAGGGGAGGGGTACCTGGGCCGCTCTGGGAAGAGCACAATGAACTTCCTCCCAGGCAAGGAGATGGTAATCAGGAAGGAAAAACACTTGCCCTCACTCACAAATGCCTGGCCAACAAAGCCCCGATCTACCTCTGCAGTCGGCTATCTCGCCACTCTACCGCCCGACCACTAAGAACTGCCCAGACTCATTGTCTCTCGATCCCAAGGTTTAAGCTTCAAAAAGCGGTGGGGACCAGCTTCCCTGTCTTAGCCTCCAAACTATGGAACACCCTCCCCGCTACTATTAGAGCAAAAGATTCCTTCAACACCTTCAAGACCAAAACCAAATCTTGGCTCTTTGACCAGCAATAAGTTATGCTCTGCATCTCTGTTTTACATACTCTGGCCCGCTTCCTCTGATACTATTTCTGGCCAGCTACCTCTGTTACTATTTCTGTACACCCTAGGGTATATCCTCTGTTAATCCTAGTGGCACTGTAATTTATGTAATATATGTAATTAGAAAGACGGTTAACATGCTGTTACTGTAAATTCTGTAATGTAATTTTTGTCTGTATCTTACTGCAACTCTGTACAATTTGCGCCCTGATGCCTCCGGGCCTGATGGTTTGCGCGTTATAAATAAACAAATACAAATACAAATACAAGGATCGTAAAGGGCCTCTGTCAGGAGGAAGGGGGCTGAGATTGCTTCTGAGCTGCAAGAAGCAGAAGGAGGCGAGGACAGACAACTTTTGTATGCTTCACAAAAAGCATTTTCTAAAAAGACTGATCGTTTACTGTGTACAATTGTAAAAAATATGTAAACCCCGGACTTCTGAACCTAATTTTTGGCTGGACATTTTAAGAAGAGACAGAACTCTGTGCTATGTTCTGGGAAAGAACTGTAGAAATTGTGGTTTTATACCAAATGTAATTATGTCAAAAGCATGAAACTTCACACGCTTATGCCCATATATAATGTGCACATTTGTACAAATTTTGGATGAACTAGATATTGTGTCCTGGACAAAAAGGGCAGAATTCTGTCAAAAGCTGACACAAGATCCTACAATGACGTGGCTTGGAAGAGCATTTGCTCCACAAAATATGTGATCTAGATATGTTATTTGCATAAAGTTTAAACATTTGTAAATATGGATTATCCTAAAAGTAGATTTCATGTTCAAAAGCCAAGGGGAGGATTCTGTGACTCATAAAACCACATCATCATGGTGACACCCTGTTTTCTCCTCCAATCAAGGGAGAGGGGAAATGCTAGCCTATAGCCAGCCAAGGGGGCATGCTTAGGATAATCCAGCATATACACACCTTTACCAAATGCATAAAAAGAGACAGCTGAGGTCTTAGAGAGACAGACAGATCCACCCACTATCCTGATCCTGGCGAAGCACCCTGAAGGAGATCCATCAATATTCCTTGCTCCAGACTCCAGAAACTTGGCAAAGCATAAAGGCCCATTCTATAGCTGAACCATTCTCAGCCTGGCCTTAAAATTCCAGAAACCAGAATTTACCCCACACTGGGATTAGGTACATCTCGTGAAGTAGAGGAAGCAATCTCAGGCTGCTGTCCAATGCATGTGTAAATGTCATTTTTTAAAACACCTATGTACATGAGCTGTTCTTCAGTGATATACACATGAGCTGGAGTAATGCTCCCACAAGTATAGTCTTGAGGTAGAAGTTGTCTCATCATCTCCTCACACTAAACCCATCTCGTGCAAAATGATGCATGCATATGTGGGGTGGTGGCCATGGGAGACTCTGAGAGGGGAATGTGAATGGAGTGTAGATTCACCCACAAGTATGAACATTGTATGGAAGGTCGGCTTTTGTTTTAGGTTCCCTTGTCCAGAAGACATTTCATTCTCCATTGTTGTGGCCATGCTTTTGCCATTAATGAACATTTGTAAGAAACTCTTGCAGGATTTCAGGGAACATTTTGATCTTTACTGTATGTGTCATGGAGGGGCCACAAGTTCACCAGTCTCTGCTGACTCTTGGCAGATAAATGCATATTGCATACAGTTCTCCAAGATTGTCCAGGGTGCTCATAGCAAGATGGACATGCATTACTCTGTGAATTAAAGATCAAGTGCCCAGAGTCCCTTTAAATGATGCTGCCTCTGCAGATAACCATTTGAGAAATGCATTTGTACCCAGGGAATTCTACTCATGTTTATTTTATGGCTGCATGTCATATTTGTTCAGTGTCGTAGCTTGAAAGCATTTTTCTTATTTTTAAATGCCTCTTGTCCTATTTTAGATCCCCACTCCTCAGTATGTGTATCAACAATTCTAGAACATTATCAAAATGATATGGCACTATGGATGACCAATGAAACTGTATTCCATATTTAAGATGCATCTGGACTTTCAGCGCGTCTGACCAAAAGAGGTTAGGGTTCTCTGATTGCATAGCAAGCACACAGTTCACAACATATGTCAATCCTGCAACAGGGTGGATGAAGCTGGCATTCCTGATGGACAGTCTGATCCATTTGCCATCAAACATGTTGCTTCACCTTCCCTGCAACTCCATCCTCTGACAGTTATTTCCTGACCAGGTCTCAGCTTATCCATACAATGAAGTCATGTTGGCTGTTTCAGCCAATCATTTCCTATTCAATTCCCAATCTGATCAACATTTATTGCTTCAATTCAAGAACATTTATGATGAAACAAATAGGTGATCTCAATTAATCACCCAGTCCCATCTGCAGCCTGCCCACACACCAGGGATGTTTGTGTTTGTTGGAATCCACACTTCGTTGATGGGCCCATAAACATTGCAATAACACTAGGCAATCTCAATGTCACACTGGCAGCTGGAGAATTCCCATGAATTGTTCAGGATCACAACACAGTCACTTTTTCTGAAGCTTCATTCATTGCTTCCGGCTAGGTCTGATGAGAGATGTCATCTCGGATCACCTTCAGCCTGCCATTCCCAGTGTCTTGTGAATCACCACACATAATGTCACATCCTCAGCTCAAAAGATGAATGGGTCATTAGATATGAGTCATTATTACATTCAGTTTGATGCTACTTAAATCTTCAATTACATGATGCTATCCCATGCTAACATCTAGGTTTACGAGCTGTGCCCCCCATATCAGCTCTGTTGCCCTTTTCAACTGCCCCAACCTTGGTTTGTGCACTCTGCAGCATTAAATATTCCTTGTTGACTCTATGAAAATGACACCATCACAGATACAAACTTCAAATATCTCTGATTCCTGCTTTTAACCCTCACCATATCCTTCTAATGTGAGCCTCTCTCTCCTACTGATTGGGCGTCCAACTTGTAGGTACGTGTCTGTAGGTACACTTGCACAAGTGAACAAGCCCAGAGAATGGGTGATGCCACATTCCCACGATGCAGTCCCACAGTTGTGAGCTTGCCATACCACCACTGCCTTCTTTTTGTTTCAGGTTGGGCCAGTCCTAACCTCCAGTGTATTTATAGTCACAATGGACCTGATTCACAGAAGCATTTTATAATTGCAAAAGCCCATCGGAAAAGGTGAATCAGGCTCAATGTCTCTAAATTCTGTGTAGGGCTTTTCCATTTCACAGTCAATTTTCTGTTTATAGGTCATCTCACCTGGGTATAAACCAAATCACTAATGGATTCGTACACTTAGATTTCAGATACAACTTCATCTTGGGGAGCATTGTTTTGCCCACAAAAGTGGTTTCAAGCTAGCACATCAAAGCAGCAGTCAGCGGTGTTGGTGGCGAGAAGTCCCTCATATAACCCATGATACCTAGGCACTGGGCAGTGTTTCCAGTGATGGCTGCACACATGCACTGTGCCCGGAAGCTTGAACTGGTGACGTGACGTATTAGGTTCTTGTGACAGTGCCTGATAGACAAGGAAATATATATGCTTCACAACTGTGACCAGGTGTTGACAATGGTGCAATGTTCCATCATCTAGCGGTTGAACATTTTCCCACTTAGCCATACTGGGGTGACTCTGGTAAACACGTTGATCTGCCAGTACTCATATGTGCATAAACCCATTTTCCATTTCCTTTCCACGCATACTCACTAAGGCAACAGGCTGTAGACTTGTTTGCCCCATTTTTTGCAATGTGAACAGTGTATACACTGAAGGCTGTGGCCACTGATCATGATGAGGTGAGTGAGACAAAAGGACATCACTCAACTTAAGAGTAGTCAGGATTCCAAGCCAAAGACGGATATGCTGATTGTTCTCTTTAAAGCAATGAAAGGAAAGTTGTAAAGAGGACAAAAAGCTTCTGACAATGCGGCTGGTGGTATATATCTGGACCTCTGCAATTTGGATCATATATTTCCTGCAATCTTTGTCATTGCTCTTGCAATGGTGCAGGTATTCAAGTGTGCAGTAGAACCTTGGAGCATCTCATATGCTCAATGGATTTACCAATAATGATCCCAGACCCAAATAACCGGACAGACACAAAGAATATGGCAAAGTACTACTTTATTATCAGCTCAAATGAAGTAGGGAAATCTGGTAAACAAAAAGCTGTAATTCCACACACCCACAATTAAGTTTTGATTATTCAAAGGCTTTATACCTCAATGTGCATCAGCTATGACATCATCCTACCTGGTAAACTGTAAAACCTATTGAAGGGAGGGTGGTTAAGGGAACAAATGTATCTATACGTCATATAATTATTAGTAACATTACTGGATGCCCTTATCTGGTAAGCATGCCTTGAACCACCTCCAAATATGTAAGGGAGGAATTAAAGCAGGATAACAGCAGTGGATTGGCCTATGCAGCGTTGTATAACATGTTGCTACATAGACCCCTGTGATTGGTTGACATTCTCTCCCAACCTTGGACTTTCGGTTCGTTAGCAGCACATAAGCCAAATGAAACTCAGGTGCAGGGAACAAAGTCAGGCTATTACCCACTTGCCCAATTAGTCCATCATCTCTCATTGGTCAGGCCCGAAGCCAAGGCTTCTTCTTTGTAGTTGACCTTGCAACCTGTTCTCTTCTGTGGGACTTTAAAGGGAGTGTTGATGCACCATTTTCTTGCTTGATGTATAGCCCTTGTTTTTTAAATTCTGAATCACGGGTGAGGAGACCACGATTCTATCCATTTCAACCTTGTATTTAATGCTATTTAATTCAATTAGGCTGGGTGTCATTACTCCCCTGCTGGAGACTTGGTTGCTCTAGCTCACATAACCTTTCTGCATCCTTGACTTTCCAGTACTTGGCACTTGCAGATGTTTTCTTCTTTGCTTACTCTAACGGACATGGCTTATCCTCTTGACTCCTTTTGTACCTTGCAATTATTCCTTGATGTGGCATCCTTCATCCCAGGCTAACAGACTCCTCTTTATTCCTCACACAAAGCTGTTTTTCCAACATCTCCTGACGATACAGCCCTGGTCTTTCTCTGAGGTAGCCTGATTGGTTTCAACAGAAGTCTGGCATCCATGATTTTCTTATAGCTGGTTTAGTCACGTGATATTTTCTTCTTCAGCAAGCATCTATATGTCTCTTCTACCTTGCGTTGTGCGTATGTACATTCACTTAGTCTCTTCCCACTTATTTCTTTGGTGCACATCTGATTTATTCATATTCGGTTACATGCTTCTCTTGTTACTTCAGTTGCATCTTTATTCTTTATGTATTCATATACCATTTCAGTGCGTCCTTGTGTCTTTCCTTCATGACGTCACTTTGCAGCTGTCAGATTTTCTTTACATCTCTTCCAAGCTTAGTGGTTCCTGCAAATCTCCCACTACCCTTTCATTTTGAGGGTACATTCTATACGGGTGTCTGAGTGCATATCGTCTCTCATACACTCAATGCGGCATTGGGACAATATCTGGTATGTGGGATGCATTGACCCACTAGCTCTGCCCTGCGACATCACTGTGTGCTGGTGGCACCAGAACCAATAAAATGGCCGTAAAAAGCCCTATGCGCGCTAAACCTCTGAGAATTGCACAGTGAGACCAGAAAGTTGGCTGCCAATCTACTTTGCCTGTGTCAGTAGTGGAACAGGAGACCACACTACTCAAAATCTGTCATTGGGCTGCCCACAGAGTGAAAATGGAAACTACATTAAAGGCAGTGCTTCATTGCAAGAAACCCAGAAGTGCTCTGAAATCCGTTTTTCCTTATTATTTTGCAGAAATTACAAAATAATGGTTCCCAAACATCAGAAAAGATCCAACATCCTTGCTGGGTGTTACCCGTCACTTTATTTAAAGAATCCACATAAGCACACAATGTCAGGAGAAGCAGATTTCATCACAAGAATATCCACATTAAAAAAAGGTACTTGCCTGTGAAAATCTGTAAAATATGGGCACAGTACTGTCGGCCGCCTGTATGAAAGCTGTCATTTAATTACCCTGGAAGCTAAAACTTGTACAGTAAAATCAAATGGTTGAAATGAAGTGACTTGCTGTCAAAAGCAATATAGGTTGCCACTATTTAATTTCTATGTTTAAAAAGACTAGAATTGGAGATATGTTTGTCTGTTTAAAAAATTGTAACTTTAATTTTAACAAAGAACAATGTAACAATTCACTTTAAAGTAACCTGATTCAGCAAAACTTCAAAGAAGCTTCCCCCATTGGGAAACACACCACCCTTCTGCTTCTCATCAAAGGCCAGGAACTTCCATTTAGGTGTTAATGAAGAGGGGAGGAGATTTTGCTCTGCTGCTCTGGGGAGAGACAAAAGACTCCCTTGATTGAAAAGATATGCATATGCAACTGTCAACAGAAACTCCTGCCGGGGGGAAAGAGGCAGGGATTGCTCTTGACTCATCAAAACTTTGGAGGCGGGACAGACAGTTATGTGTATTCTTAAATCACAAAGTATATGTTTGAAAAGGACTGACAGAGGACTGTGCAAAATTGTGAAAATTTGTAAAATGACAGTATTGTTAATATGAAAATTCTGGCCAAGGTTTAAAACTACTCACAACTCTGTGCTATGTTCAGGGACATGACTACAGACTTTGTGGTTTTGTAGCAAGCGTGGTGATGCCAGAAACATGAAACTTCACATGATTATGCCCAGATGGCATGCGCACATATGTGTAAAAATGTGGACAAATCTGACATTGGCTACTGGACTAAAAGTGCAAAGAATTGCCAAATCTAGACCAGAGCTCTCACCAAGACGGGGCTCGGATGAATACTTGCTCCAACAAATACCTGATATAAATTTGCTATTGGTATTAAGGTTGCAAAATTGTAAATATGTCTTGTGTGAAAAATAGATTTCATGTGCAGAAACAGAGGAGAGGTTCTCCCTGGATCATCAAATACAGTGTCATCATGACACCAGGTTTTCTTCTCAAATCAGGGGAGAGGAAAGACCCTAACCAATAGAATCCCTAGGGGTGTGCCTAGTAGAAGTCAGCATACCCACCCATTTAGAAAATACATAAATAGAGATAGCTTAGTTCTTAGAAAGACACACACATTCATTCACCATCTGATTGCTGGTGAAGCACTTTGCAAGAGAAATCCATGTCCCAGACTCCAGAACTTTGAAAGCAGAAAGACCCATTTCCAAAGCTGAAGCCTTCTCAGCTTGGCCTTTTAAAATCCTGAAACCAGATTTTACCCCAGAGATCCAAGGGGAACAAAAAAAAAGAACAGCCTTGCTGAGCTGTGCTGCTTTCTTGCTAAGAATTCTTGCCAGAATTCAGAGATCCGGCCCATTAGAGCTGAGCTGTGACCAGATAGCAGCAAACTAGAACCAACCCATCAGATCAAGTCTAATTTCACCGTGCAGTGTCCAGAGTGCCGTGCTGAGTGCAGAACCACAGCACCTTGAGTCCAGTCCAGGGTGCTAGCAGAATTCCAGTCCAGAAAGTATCCCTGACCAGATCTCTGACGGGTCCATTCCAAACAGTGGTAGTGAGTATCCATAGCATAGGATTGTTTCTAGCATATGTATTATCCATAAGTCATCCCTATCCAAACCCACTCTCTTATATCCAGAACTGCATTGTAGAAAATCTTTGGTTTTACCTGAATCTTTCTCTCATCCCTATAGTAGTGTTAAAACCATATTTGCGCTAATATATTTGCTGAAGAAATACAAGCGTCTTGGCGGGCAAAAACCAGACAGAGGCGTCGCTGGACTAGTGGCTGTGCTGTCGTGTAGTTTGTGGCTTCATAGTTCCCCTAGTATAAGAAACATGTTTGTAATTTTAAAAAAGGCACAACCTTGTTTTACAAATTTTGACTCTTTTTGAAAAAAATCGATCTCTACAAAAACCTTCATAACTTCTTCACCATGTATGCTAAAAACGGAATTTGAGTATCAAAGTTTGCCGCAAATTCTTTGTTTGGCTCAAATCTATCATGTGTGAAACAGCTGTACAATCCATCCGACCTCAGGATTATATTTTCAATCTGCTAGTTATTCAATAATCATTGCTAGTGTTTTTCTGAAACTATACAAAGACTCTCACACTAGTATTGAAACCATTTTAGTGAATTAAATCAATTTTCAGTGTTTTTACTGTTCCATTCAAAGCCACATTCAAAACCATTTTGACAAGTTGCAGTCATTCCTGTTTTTCCCTGTGTTTGCTGGGGGGAAATTGGGATTGATACTGTAATTGTTGAGTGTGTATTCCTGAAGCCTGTTTTTTCTCTTTCCATCTCTTTATACTGCATATTGGGGGATTGAGTAGTGTGCAGGGGGAAAGAGTGATCACTTGCCTTTTGATTGAATCCACACAAAAGTATTATTTCTATCCTGCATTATTTTCCTACCAATACTCTGTGTGATTAAAGAGATTTATTGTGACATCACCCCATTGGTGATCATTGTATAAACCATTAAATAGTGTGATATATATATATATATATATATATATATATATATATATATATATATATATATATATATATATATATAGCGAAAAAATACCTAAAATTAATTTTTTTAACTTTGCAAAACAGCCTGCTTCCTGGTTCAGTGTGACCGGCGGGATTCAAAGAGAGGGGCGTGATATAAGGGTATATCATTCAGAAATAAAAGAACTTATAGACATAAATAAATAATTAAGGGTTTCAGCTATGCATCACACGCTAGGCATTGACTTAGGTGGAGTGCTGGGTAGAAATCATTCACAGGATTGGGGGCTCGTCCGGGATTTCTGAATTAGACATACCACTTGTGACAGTCTAATACAGGGTTCTAACTAACGGGGTACATAATCCCTGTTGGGCTACCACACTGTGTTACACTTCGAAAAGCACCCTTCAATAGGAACGCTCTAAGGAATTGGTCTGTTTTGCAAAAATAAAATAAACTCCTGTAAATCAGAAAGGAAATCAATATTTCCAGAATGGTGACCTTGGTAGAGATCAATATGGCTAAAGAAAGAACATCTACTGCATACATTATTTGTAAGGCGTGCATGGACAGAACAGGATCAGAATGTATGGTTGCAGGCAATCCCAGAACAGACCACTGCAACAGGGTTAGACATATGGCAAGATCAGGGTCCATTAAATGTGGCCCTGAGTGAACTGTATATGGCCCCTAAGGTAAAGGAAGAGCAAAGCAAGATTGCCAAAATAGCGGCATATCTGTACCTCCGTATTGGAGCAATACAGGACAAATATGCCAAGAAAAGGCCCAAACTGATCTGGACTCTGTAGAGCAGAGGCTACAGAGGAGCCAGAAATCAGAAAACGAAAGTAGGCAGTACCTAACCAAAATAAAAGAAGACATGGGTATCCTGCAGCAGGAGAAGGTAGAACAGGATACCAGAATGCTGGCTTTGCAGAAGTAGTACCAAGAAAGTTTGGAATCTCTACTGCAGAGCCAGAAAAGGCTAGAACAGCAAATGCATGTTAACAGGGCATGTGCAGAGTAGGTAGTCACCCTGCAAAGCCGCCTAGACAAAGAAAAAGAAGAGAAAAATAAACTAATTTAGAAAGACCTGGACACCCAGGCAGAATTTGATGAAGAGAGCCAGAAAGCCGGTGTCCTCCAAAGACAGAGGGACGACCTGGCTGCACAGAGGCATACTCTAGCTCAGGAAAGGGACACCTTAGGCCAGGAAGTCTGTTATTTAAAAGAGAAAATAGAAGAAAATGGTTCTAGGTCAAAGTTTAGAATGCATAGGATCGAATGACGAAAGGGTCGAATCAAAAGGACCGAAAAGGAAAGGGTCGAATTTTTTTTTTTTGTAAAGGTGTAAAGCCTTGGAGGAAGCTCCCTTCCCCACTTGTAAAAATCCCCTGTAAACCCAAGAACCGGAACCAAAATCTCCATCCCGTGAAAGTCTGCCACCCAAGGAGGAGATGGAGGGGTAGGAGAAATAAAGAACCCAAAAAGACCCATTTTGAGGAGGAGGTACAAATCTGCCAATTTGAAGGAGAGGGGTCCTCAGAAGATTCTGGGAAAAGGATCTTCTCCTTCAGAGATGAGGGAACTCCTCCCAAAGAAAAATGGGTCCCAAAAGATCCAAATCCAGACTGGGTAGATGTGGGGACTGAGCTAGCGCCGTCCATCATCCAATACCAGAAACAACAGCATGAAAATCCCCTGGTTCAAACCCATCCTGGTAACTGCCTCCAAAAAGGGGGGGGGGCAGCCCAGAACCAGGTGAACCCAAAACTTCTCCCATACCTAGCTGTCACCTTTTCTTTTCAGATTCCCAAGACTCCAAACAGAATTCTGCCCAAATCATCTTTCTAGCTGTATCCAAAACCATGAAACTAACCCACCAGTTGTCCAAAGATTTACATTATCTGTGCCCCCTTGAGGAGAAGGAGGAAAGATTCTATTCCCCGGTCCAGATACAGGGGCAGTGTACAATTTTGGCACTGGTGTACACTGGATCCCAAGGTACCCTTCTGTCAAAAAGGGCCTTTGATAAACTGAATTCGGGAAAGGGGGAGAAATACCAAATTCCTTTCACCCCTCTTCCTGGACAACTTCAGAAATTCGCTGGGAAGGAAATTCCCATCGAGGGGACTGTGGATTTGGACATTAAAATTGGGCGACACAAGGTGAAGCACCCGGTCATAGTTGAAACTCCAGAGGGCACACCTTGTTTACTAGGAAATTTCATCCTGCGTAGGTTGTCACCCCTAAAAGATTGGGTAAACAAGGTCCTCTGGCCAAATAGAATTTCACTTCCAGAATAACCAAATCCCAGACATGACAGTAATAGCAGTAGGACAACAAACTGGTGATGGGGGGGTCCTCTCTATTTCTGAAAATCAACCTTCCTTCCAGTCTAAGGTGGCATTCCGCACTGGAACAAAACACTCTGAAGTTATTTACAAACTCACAATCAGACATTCCCACTCCTATAGTCCAGAAATATGAGAAATCAGCTCCAAGCCTGGCTGATATTCAGCAAATTGGAGATCAGTTGTTCATCCCTATTCAGTTAAATAAAGGGAAGGACTCTGTTCTCGCCCGAATGTGTGTGAACAACAGTAAGAGCTTCATCAGCGAAGCCATGTTCCGCCAACTCCCAAAAGATCCAGCCATTCCCACATTTAAACTGTTAGACAAATGGGAAATGGATCTGGAAACACCCAATTCCAAACATCTCCTGCCAAGCAGGTGTATGCTCAAAATCTCCAAAGGCAACAAGAGCATAGTCCATAATTGTTGGGTCGTGCGAGACGTCACTGCCGCCTTTTACTTAGGCAGTGACATTCTCAATCGCTTTGCCATTAGTTTGGACCTAATAAACTTCAAAGCTTGATCCTGATTAGTGGATAATCCCATGGGTTTTGATGACGCAGAGAAAGCATTTAGGTCAGCTCAACTGATGCCTTATGCAGTTGAAATTCAGATTGGAGAGGAAGTCACCATCCCAGAAAGGACCCGACAATTCTGCCTGGAAGTGAAAGTTAAAAGAGGACAGAAATTGAAAAACCCTGATGCCTATATTCAACTGAATGCTTATTTCCAACAGCAAGGGTTGGGGGTGAACCCAACACCACTAGTTAACATAGAACATGACACCATTCCAATAGAGGTGGATAACAGTGACTTAAAGAGTATCACTCTAGCCGCAGGAACCGTTATTGGAATGGCGGTTGATGACCGACATTTTTCCATAGATTTAGGCAATGAACTGTTAGGACCAATCCCCAAGGACTGTTTTAACAGTGATAGTGAGGACAACACAAAACCAGACAGGATCTTTACCCTGCATGGGGGGAACTTGCTGGTGTACATTTTCTGCCCTTATGGTAAGGAAGATGAGACCTGTGACTTCAGGAGGGATGAGGTGATTTTCCAGGTCCGTGAGGAATGCCTTCCCCACCTAAAGCCACTCGTCCAAATCAGCACTTTGACCAGGGAATTCTCCACCCAGCTGGAGGAGGCTGCTGAGATAGCAAAACCGGAAGTCTTTCAGGGCTTCAGTCAGATAGTTGAAGAGAGAGTCAACCTAGCGGATGCCTGTGAGACTCTGGAGCAGAAGCAAAAATTGAAACAAGTTTTCTTGGATTTTCAGGATCTCTTTGCGGTGGACTCATCTGACTGTGGCCACACTGACATACACACAACAACAATGACTCCAGTGTTTGTGAAGCAATATCGCTTGCCTCTCGCATCAATGCAGTCCCTTACTGAAATAATGAAGAACCTTGAGTTCAGTGGGATAATCCGTCCAGTCCACAGCACCTTCAATAATCCGGTGCTGGGGATTTTGAAGCCAAACGGCCAGTGGAGACTCTGCGCCAACCTTAGGGAGCTCAACAAACGGGTCCATACTTCCCGATGGCCTCTTCCCTACATCGACCAAGGGCTGGCCCAGATCCAGGGGTCACAGGTATTCACTGCAATAGACCTGACCAATGGGTACTGGACTGCACCTGTCAGTAGGGAGGACCAATACAAGCTGGCATTCACTTTTGTGGGGCAGCAGTACACATGGACCCGGACTCCCTTCGGATACATAAACTCCGGCAACGAATTTAACATTTTTCTACACAAGGCCATGCCCGACCTGGGTGAAAGGGGTAACCTGGCTTATGTAGATGATGTTCTAATCAAAAGCTCAACTGTGGAGGAACACATAGCAGAGATCCGCTACGTTCTGACACAGTTGAGGGCTGCCGGAGCAAAACTTTCCTTTCAAAAGGCACAGTGGTGCAGAACCCGTGTCATTTTCTTGGGCCATGAGATTACTCCTCAGGGTCTCTGTCCCCAGGAAAAGAAAGTGGAAGCACTCCAGAAATTAAAAGACCCCACACTTCTGCGGGAACTAAGGATCCTCCTTGGACTGACTAATTACAGCAGAAAGTTCATTGAGGATTACGCAGAGATCACAAGACCCCTGATCCATCTTTTGAAGGGGGGGGTCAAGTGGGAGTGGGGTCCAGAACAAGCCGAGGCAGTAAGACAACTCAAAAGAAGCCTCTCACAAGCGCCTTGCCTAGCTTACCCTGTCAAAAACAAGGAGTTCTTCTTGGAGCAGGTTTCTCAAAAGCATGACAAGGTCAATAAAGTAATCTCCTATGCGAGTAAAACTTTATCCTCTGTGGAGGAAAAATTCAACGATTGTGAGAAGGCACTCCTAGCAACGGTGTGGGCATTGAAAAATTACCGCCCGTTTATCCAGGGGGAACACATCATAGTGGAGACTCCACACCAGCCTCTGCAATATCTCCAAAGTGACAGAATCCGGGCCAGAAATGTGAGTAATTCCTGAATTACTTGCTGGATTCTGTCAATGCAAGGCTTTCGTGTGGAGGTCAGATATGGCCAAAACAAGAAGAGTCCCCTCGCGCAAGCTCTGGCTGACTTGCATGATTGTGCCAGAGAAAACTGTCTCGAGGACGAAAGTCTCAAAATCAAGGACAACATGGAGACATACCTTAATTCCCCACACAAAGTCTTTGAAGAAGACAAGTGTGAGGAATGCCCACTGTCTATGTGGATGGATGCTTGTACCATGTTGACAATTACAGGGAAAAATAACTTGTGGCCAGCGTAGGGAATGCCTGGGTGAATGACGCCCCAGAGCCTTCCGCTGGGTACAAAATCGGTCTCCGAAGTAGTCAAGTGGCAGAGTTGATGGCTGTGCATCAAGCCATCCTCACTGCTGTCCAACACCAACTCCACAAACTGGTCGAAATCACAGATTCGGATTATGTACACAATGGTTTCGTTTAGCACCTGGTTAACTGGAAAACCAGAGGCATGTTATGTGCTAATAACAAACCATTAAAACATGGGAAATTAATCTGAAATATTGATGATCTGGTCACCTCGAACGGGATGACCATCTACTGGAAAAAGATCAAGGGTCATTCTAAAGTAGAGGGACCAGACAAAACTGGAAATGACCTAGCTGATCAGCTGGCCAAAACCAGAGCCATCCAAGCGGATCTACTTGAGATCGAGTCCCTGATGGGGGAAATCCGGGTCACTGCTATCACTAGGTCCTAGACAAATGATCACAATGAACTCTCAACTGCACAATGGAGTAAGGAGACCCCAGATGCTGATTTGATTACGGCTCAAAAAGGGGAACCAATAATTGGTAAATTTTATCAACACATTGAGGACCCTGAGAACTTTCCCCTGACGGATACTGATTACAATGGGAAAGAGGACTTCAGAGTGTTGATGAAGTGTCCAAAAATGTTCCGAATCCAAGACGGTTTGTTGGTGAGGAGATCCCTAGCTGGCCATGATCAGTGGGTGGTCCCTACCTCATTCGGAAGCCTGATGTTAAGTCACGCCCATGATGCGGCCACAGCCGGTCATAGGGGGTTTCATTGAACACTGGAAATCTTAAGAGAGGTTGCATACTGGCCACACATGGGGCAGGACCTCGACCAATACCTGAATGGTGTCTTGTGTGTGCACAATTTCAGCCAACATACCTCACACACCGTGCGCCTCTCCAAAAGAGGGGAATGACACTGCCATGGTCAGATTTACAAGTCAATTTTATCGGGCCCGTGATTTGCTCCTCTAGGGGGAACAAGTACATGTTGACCGTGACTTGCTTGTTTACTAAATGGGTGGAATGTCTCCCGGCCACAAATTGCAAGGCAGAAACTGCAGCTGACCTGATGATCAACCACATCTTCTTGTGTTTTGGACTACCACAAAGGATCGAATCAGACCGAGGTAGCCACTTCAATAGCGAAGTAATGACAAAGATGTGGGAGATACTTGGGGTCAAAAGCAAATTACACATTGCCTACCGGCTAGCCTCTAGTGGTGCAATGCAAAAATACAACAAGACAATTGTGAGCATATTAAAAAAGTTTGTTGCAGATTCTGGGCCAAGTTAGGATATTCGATTACCCCTTGTCCTGATGGCCATTGGATCTACCCCTTCATCTGCAACTAAAATGTCACCTTTTGAGCTGATGACTGGACGAAGGATGGTGCTTCCCCAGCATCTGCTCTACAGGACCCAAGAGCAGACATTGATCAATGCCTCCACAACTCATGAGTATGTTGAAAATCTGAGAAAACACCTTCAACATGCTTTTGCCTATGCTCAGCGAAATCTAGAGAGATCTGCAGACAGCATGAAGACCCACTATGACTTAAAGACTACTAGAAAAGAATACCATGTAGTAGACTGGGTCTACTTATACAATTTCCAAAGGAAACAGGCCAAACAGCGCACATTTTTGCCTAGCTAGAGCGGTCCTTTTGAAATTGTAGACAAAATCTCACCAGTCGCCTACAAAATCCATATCCCCAAAGGAAGAGGGGGAAGATAAGTGGGCTCATATCAACCAACTGAAGTGTTGCCCGGGGGGGGGGGGGCACTCCAGCTCCCTAGAATTCCAACTATAAAAATATTCCATCTATATAATCAATAAATTGGCAATAGAAAAAAATTGTCCTGATTTGTCAAAATGTATGTGTCCACCCCACTAAATCGTGGTGGGGAAATGTCTTCAAATATGTTTTTGCTTTGTCATCCTAGAATTGGAAACCATGGAGACTAAAACCAAGGAGGACCACGCATGGACCGGAAGGAAAGATGCAAAGGGGCCCGGGGTATCGCTCTATACTCTCGTCAGGAATTGGCAAGGAGAACCGGTCGATCCACAACTGATGGGAGAAGCTGAGGAATTTTGACATTTGGACCAGAAAGAAAAGAAACTGATCATCCCAATCTCGCGACTTCCCTTGACGGACGGTCAAAGCCAAATCGCGAGGGGGGGCTTGTGGGATGCATTGACCCACTAGCTCTGCCCTGTGACATCACTGTGTGCTGGTGGCACCAGAACCAACAAAATGACTGCAAAAAGCCCTATGCGTGCTAAACCTCTGAGAATTGCGCAGTGAAACCAGTAAGTTGGCTGCCAATCTACTTTGCCTATGTCAGTAGTGGAACAGGAGACCACACTACTGAAATCTGTCATTGGGCTACCCACCGAGTGAAAATGGAAATTGCATGAAAGGCAGTGCTTCATTGCAAGAAACCCAGAAGTGCTCTGAAATCCGTTTTTCCTTGGTTGCTGAAATTACAAAATAATGGTTCCCAAACATCAGAAAAGATCCAACATCCTTGCTGGGTGTTACCCGTCACTTTATTTCAATAATCCAAATAAGCACACAATGTCAGGAGAAGCAGATTTCATCACAAGAATAGCCACATTAAAAAAAGGTGCTTGCCTGTGAAAATCTGTAAAATATGAGGGCAGAACCGTCGGCCGTCTGTATGAAAGCTGTGATTTAATTACCCTGGAAGATTAAACTTGTACAGTAAAATCAAACGATTGAAATTAACTGGCTTGCTATCAAAAGCAATATAGGTTGATCTCTGATACGTGGAAGAAGAGTATTATACTTCCTATCTATGAAAAAGTAGACCGTAAAGATCCTACTAATTATAGGATGCTAGCAATGCTGGACATCCCAGGAAAAATCTTTGGCAAAGTCTTGCTGAGTGAACTAAACCAGTGGCTAACCAGATGTAAGATCCTACCGTAGTATCAATCTGGATTTAGATGCAGGTCATCTACAGCCCATAACATAGCCATTTTAGTTAACGCAGTTGAATATTCTTGGAATAATCGAAGACTGCCAGTGTATGTAGCCTATATAGACTTCTCAGCAGCCTTTGACACGATAGCTCTTAGTAAATTATGGGCCAAATTAGAACACTGGAGGATACCTTGCAGGCTACAATAAATGATCCAGTTGCTCTACCAAGATACTTCAGTTAGAATATGGTTAGATGCCGAGGGGCAATTATCAGAAAATATTCAGACATCGCGAGGTGTAAAACAGGGGTGCGCTTTAGCTGCTACCCTGTTTAATTTATATCGCGTAGATTTCCTTATAAATGTTAGTAATACACACATGAATGACATTAAATGAGGTAATCTTATGCTAAGATGGTTGGGATACGCAGATGACCTCATACTGCTTGATTATATGCCTAAAGGGCTACAGGCAAAACTGGATGAGCTAGAAAAGTTTGCCAATGCTAATAACCTTGTTGTTAACATTGGTAAAACTAAAATCATGAAGTTCGAAATGCAGCCGTCTAACAAGAAAAGATATAATGGTGGGTGAACACTAAACCAACAACTGATTGAAGTGGTCCATGAATATAAATATCTAGGAGTCATCATAGATGATAAACTCACGTGGAAAAAACACTGGTGTGAAACTAAAAGGAAATGTATGATTGCAACCATGGCGCTAAGCAAGTTCATTAGTAATCAGGGTACTTATTCAGTTGAAACAGTTGTTAAATTATATTCTGATAAAATTGTCTCATGTCTCACCTACGGAGCAGAAACTTGGGGAAAAAAATTTGGCAATGACCTTGATAAATTTGAGGCAAAAATGCTGAGGATATTGCTGTCAATTCCAAAAACATTGCCCTATGAATATATTATGCTAGAATGTAATATATCCAGCATAAGAAGTAAAGTGCAGTTATCCTCAGCTATACTCTATGCACAATTAATACGGCTTGCTAGTGATACATTCATGGTGCGAATGATGGAGCAATATGAGGTGATAGACACTAAAACTGATTTTAAAACAATAGATAGATGGAGACTAATCTATCTCAAATTGATCAAAAATGAGAGTCACTGTTGGTTGTTATATTCTGTGTCCCAGATAAAATGTAAATTGAAAAAAATAATTTGCCAAATCGATAGAGAACAAAGAATAGTAAATCTGGCAACTAAATCCAACAGTGGATTATTTGTAGAGTACATGACACTAAGAGTGACGAAACCTAAATATCCATCCCCGGGGCATGTTAGGGATGAACTACTTTTGGACCAATACCTGCACTCTCTGCAAGCTGTACTGGTACCCAGGTTTTTCACTGGAGGTTAAGGACTCCTGCATTTGCTAGCTAGTCTCCCCGTATGGATGTGAAGAGAACAAGGACAGATCTTGCCTGTGAGTACCTGCACAGGGGCTCACAGTACTAGAAGAAGTAAAGCAGTTGGATTCAAACATCCTACAACTTTGAACTATCATTGACGCAGATTTGTCCACATTCTAACATCTTTGAACCACCCTCCACAATGCTGCAGTTGGCACTGCTTCGAACTTCTTGCAAACACTGTTGTTGCAGCCATCAAACCAGCTCAGCGCTGCAACTTACCATGTAGAGCATGTCATTTGTTCTGCTCCAACAACCAGCTCACCACTGCAGATTATTTTAAACCACTGCCTGCATCACATTGAGCGAGAGGGATCACAGCATTTAACCCATGCAGTCCTCTACTAAACCCATTCAAAGCATCTTGTCACTTGTTGACTCCACGCAGTGGTTACCAATGTCAGAAATGGCTCGACCTATGATTCGGCCGTGGCTAGCCCATCGATCTGCATCACATGAACTCTGCCTTCAAACCACACAGAGACTACGAATTGAACCAACACAACACCAGCTCACTGCTTGGACCTGCGCATTTATTGATTTTCACCCCAGCCACATTGCTCAGAGTGCTTCCATCATCTACATGCTGCATGTTCTGCATTCTTTCCATAGAACAGTTTTCATAGTGGTGTGCTTAATTAAAGTATGTATATATTTTAAATAAGCCTTGATTGGACATCCCTTTATTTTGGATTTATGTACTATTGTTGTTGGGATTGCTTCCCACATTCGCACCACTCTTAAGAGTATAGCCTGCCCTCAGTCAATGTTACCAAAAAAGGCCAAGGGAGTATATCTCTTGAATGTTCTGTTTCACCATTTTGATTGGGGTCCCTGTTGGTTTGTAGAAATGTGCGGGCTAAATAGGCGGTTTAGCAACTACTCATCCCTCTACTACTGCATGGCAGTAGTCTTTTTGTCACATATTTTGTTAAGTAAGCAAAGGTATTTTGCCCTTAAACTCCAAATAGTCTGCAGTGTCTGCCACCTTTTTTTATCTTATTCAACAGTGAAGAGAACCAGAATGCAAAGAGATTCGAAGTTGGGTGTAGATGGAGAGAGTAGCCGCCCTGCTTGGGTGCTGCTGCATTTAATAGTGCCCAGGCTCTAAGCACCCAGTACATACTGCATTTTCACTGCTGGTGTGGAGGAGGAGTTTCATGCCCATCTAACCTTCAAGTAATAATAATAACTGCATTTTATACAACACTTCAAAGTCGCCGGTATCTAAGCACTGCAATAACAGTTATTATTATCCCACTTTGTGGTACTCAATTTACTGACCTCAGAACGACGAGAGGCTGATGTAGCCCTGCTGGGATTTGAACCTAGATCAGCAGGCTCTGCAAGGATGTCAAAATGAGCGCTTAACTCGCTATGCTATCAGACTGGACAAGAGCCTGAGAAAGTCCTGCTAAGGCATTCAGCAGCAGTCTGAGGCAAACCACATGGGCAACAGGCTCAGGAGCGCTTGTAGGCATATCGTCACTGACCATCTGAAGCATTCAGAGCAGTATATGTGGCCTAGGAGATGAAATATTAGGGCACCTTACCTCACTCAATCATTACAGAATCTTCCATGCTTCTTTTCCAGCCCTTGACAGGCACAATGAGTGTAAACGCTTCTGTTTATGGAGTCTCCCCATCCACCCCTTTCTTTGAGTAAAGAGGCTCCACACTTACCCTGATCTATTGCTTTAAATCATGGGTGACCAGGGGCCCTCTTGGTCTCGAAACCCAGGTGGTGACTCCTTTGTTGGGACTTGTTATTTTCCTTCCTGTATGATTTGTTGCCTTCTCTGGCTTGAAACCAGCATTGCCACTCTTTCTCTGAGACTTTCACCTTCTTTTTCTTCTTGGTTATCTGCCTACTTTGATATTTGAAGGAAAGTGAAAGTAGTTTATGGTGTCCTTGAGAGTACAAACAGATGACTATTGGTGTGAATTACTAGTGTCTGAACATTTCATTAAGATCTGTGTGCACCACTAAAAGTCAAGGGAAACACAGGAATGGAATGTGCATGTTGGATTTCGACATTATGAATATTTTAACTCTAAGCAAGTAAAGGAGAGGTTAGACTGATGCTTGTTTAGCCTAAAACCAGGGTGGGAGGGATGAGTGAATAATTGTGCACTGGTGTAAATTTCTCTTTGGTAGCCCAGGAGAAAAAGATGCCCAGTTTAGCCTAAATAAAGACAGATTGTCCAGGGAATTATTCATGTTTTGGAAACCCAGATGGTGTAGGCCTTCCGGCAGATTGTTTAATCTCAATGTTTGATTCTGCTGGAAATAAAATGTGCCTTTTTGGGGTCCTAGCTGCTGCACCTTTTACATTTCCTTTCTCCAGACCATTGGTGGCTACATTAAGAGGGAAATTAGGCAATCAATGATTAAATGTGCCTACTTTCTCTTGGAGATCCCTAGTTTGCACTCCCAAAGTCAATGCTGCATCCGGAAAGAGTTCAGGTTAAGAAGTTGTGCATAATTTGTATTGATAGGAGTTTCGCTTAAGGGAACTGATCAATTAGAGGAAGGTATTCTCTCAAAAGTGTTCAGCAGGGCATTAGGGGCATCACAGAGGATAACCAAAAAAATACAGGCAACCTTGCTATAGTTGAGATTGTGTTTGATGACACTCAAGAGTTATTAACTATGCGACTTATGTCTATGGTCAAATAATAAACTATACCTTGATTGTTTTCATCAACAGATCCGTCCCCAGCCTCTACCAGCCTTCTCAATCACTCTTCTTTTGGGTACAGATCTTCTACCCTCAAAAGGTCCCACAATGCTTGCCGGGAATTTTTGAAGGAGTTACACCAATCATGCAAAATAATTGGTTTGCCTCTGTGATAGGGGTTGATATATGTTTTTTTGTAGGGGCTATGTATTCTGGGCAGTGATGACGGAGAAGGGATGACCTTGACTTTAGAAAATCCAGAATAATTTTTGTCGGGCTACCAAGACATCTACAGAAGGTGTCCTAATCCCAGAGTAGGATATACAAGGTACATTCTGTTGGTAATTAAAGGAGGGGAGTGGGAATGAACACACCAAAAAACAGATTATTTTAGGCGTCCATTAGGTGATGTGCAAAACGAAATATACATTGTGCAGATCATTACCCAGGTAATGCTTCAAAATGATAAACTGAGGCCAAGGCATTGATGTAACTGAGTTTGGTAACTGGTGGTAATCAAACATGAATCTAGAAAAGGAAATTGTAGCCCTTTTGACCTCTGCCATGTAGGCACCTGACTGAACAGTGACATGTGAAAAGAGTTTTATAATCTGATGGATACTCAGATACAAAAATAGTTGACAAGGAATAGGGTTATGAAGATTTCAGATTGAATGAACTAATCACGTGTATTGGTCATAATTCAATTGCTGCTCCAATAGTTCCTTAAGCATGTACAAACAGAATGACGGCCAGCAGAATAGCTCTGGGGCAACATGCTCTGCTTGGAAACAAGACAACGTGGATCAACACAGGTTCGATCCCCGGTTCTGCCCTTGGAAACCTCTGGGTATAAAGCTTGTTATAAATAACCAATTAAAATGATATATAAGAATAGGAAAACATTTCTAACAATAAAAATCAATGTTGGTGTAATTGATTACTAGTTCACTATGTTTACAGTTGATTTTAATTCATTTGATATGTGCACAGCGTTATACTATTCTGCACACAGATATGAGCTTGATGTTACCATTGAAGGAACACCTGTTGGGTTATTTCCTTATTTGTACAAAATAACATCCAGCCTAAAAGAGGAGCAAGTACATTCAGAATCTTTTGTGACAAATAAGAGTGGAAACCTCTGTATCATTGAGCAATACGGCATGCGTTGATTTCTTTTTTTTTTAAAGGTTAGCAGCTCATAATCTATTTTATATGTGTAGGCAGACAGCTCCAAATGAGAGGTGCTAGTGCCGAAAATGACGCTCAACCCCTATCATTTTTTGGAGTAGTGAGCTATTACTAGATATATCTGTGCAGATGATCTCCGTGTCCTAGAATAGTGCTGCCACTTTAGTTTACCTTCTAGGAATGAAGGTCCAAACCTGTGTATGGACTTGAACGTAATGCATAATCCCTTAAGTGACACTCTATGGGCCTCATTACACGGTAGGCGGTGGACCAAGGTGCTATTAGCACCTTGGTCCATGCCGGCAAAATACCGGCACCGCCTTGGAGGAAAGGGGAATTACCGCCCTATTCCAAGGTTGGCGGGGCGGTAATTCCCCCTTCCCCCATTGCCCTTCCCCATTCCCATTTTTGCCCCATAGGGCTCTATGGGAATGGGGAAGGCGCTAATTACGGTGCCGCAAATTGCGGTACCGTAATTAGCACCCCGGTCCCTTTGCGGGTTGGTTTTTAATGCCTGCTAAACAGCAGGCATTAAAGTACCAACCCGCAAAGGGACCTCGTAGTAAGGCGGTAAGGGTTTACCGGTACCGGTGCCCTTACCTGTACCGGTAAACCCTTACCGCCGTCCGTGTAATGAGGCCCTATGTCCCACCAGTAGCCAATGCAAAGGGTTTACATCTGGTGAGATGTAGTCTCTGTGTCCTAATATTAATAATATTCTTGCCCCTGTTCTGTACCCCCAGATACCTAGATACATATATAATGCAGCACATCCTCGTTTAAGAGCAATACTGGGAGAACTTGCACCATCTAACCTGATTACGAGGAATCCTGCACGGGGTTGAAGGACATATGTAGTTTGGCAAATGTTGTAAAACAGCATCATTGTCATTATTGAAGATGTTAAAAGACGCACAGAGAACTAAGCCTGCAAAATGTGAGAGATGGGAAACCCTGAAGTCAGCGCTGATGTCCTAAGACACATTTTCGGTACAGCCTATTGTCTTTATAGGCTTGACTAAAAATAGGCCACCACACGAAATTCACATTACTGATGAGCCTTGAAACAGATATGTTTCTTAGCTACAGATCAATTATAGGGCAACGTTGGGTGGATATCCAATTGGGGAAACAAATATAGCTATCTTCTCAGGGATTACTTTGCCCATTTGAGGAGGGAAATTGGCATTGCCCTTGCTTCCCAAAAGCTACAGAATGCACAGAAGCCCGATAAGCTACACATGGACCTCGTTGGATCCGAGCTGACTGTGTGTCTTCAGTATTTAACCCTTCTATTCACAGCGGTTTATAGAACTGAGGCCGTCCCATATTGCTGGCGAGGGGCAGACATAGTTCCCATGCATATAAAGGGTAGCAGGGAAGGCACAGGGAACTACGACACATTTCGGTCATAGGGGGACTGCAGAAACTTTGCAGCAGAGTTCTTCTGCATTACTTGAAAATATGGGTCAGCGAGGGATCAGTCTTTTTTTGTTTCCATTTTTAAACAGGATATCAAAGCGGCATCAGCACTATCCAAGATCTCAGGTGGTCAGGCTTCCCCAATTGCTTCGTAAATTAGTTATTTTGTGAGATGAAGACCCACACATACTGTTCACTGATTTTAAAATAGATTTCAATTCTATTCCAATGAACGTGCATTGCTACAATCCAATATCCTTTTGAATTTGCTGTGGGCCATTAGTACCTGGCGAGGGTCAACCAGAATGTAACAAGCATTCTGATGGGCCCTCGCCAGGGATTTACCAGGCCGGGAATACCTTGCATGTACATACGTGCCTTCGTTTGTTCACAGCGGGGGACGTGGCAGTCCCTTAGCCAATGAGGAGGCTCGAAACGGGGCAATCCCCGCTACGAGCCTCCCCATGACTGGAGGCTGCCTTTGTCCCCCACCTGGGACTCAGCCATGTTTTTCTTTTCCTCCACCCCCTCCCCTGCAAACTATCCCCTCCTCGCCCTCCCACTCCCCACTTACCTTCTTTTCTCGGGAGCGAATGCACTGGAAACACTTTTGGTGCCAGCGCATCCGCTCCCGATGCCCGCCATGGAAAGGGAAAATGGACTACGTTTTCACTTTCCCAGTGGCCATTTTATTTGACTTCTTTTTTTTATCTGTTCTGAAACGCGGCAGAGTTTCGGAACAGAACAAATGCAATTAGTACCCCGGTCTAACGGGCTGGGGTACTAATGGCAATAATCCCCGAGACGGCAGGTGAAAACTGCCTCAGGTAATGCCCGTGGGGCCTCATTAAGGCCCTCGCTATGCTCTGGCTTGTAACTATGGGCCCCGGGGGCACTACCTGGGGCAGTGTTGGCCCGCCGTCTCAGGGCTTATTGCTACATTATTTACCTATTTCATGACAATTAGACAAGGATATGCTGGGGGATTGGTTGGCAGCTAAGTGAACCTTTCCCAGTGGAGGTTGGTGTATGTGAGGTCTGTGTCCTGGTGTCCATCTTGTTAAACTTGTATATCAATGGCTTTGACTTGAATTTAGCTCAAATTATTGCTGAAGCCAGTAGCTTGCATAGGTAAGACCAGCCTCATGCTATTTGCTGATGTTGTGGCCCTAGTGTCAACTCCACTTATGAGCCTTCAAATGGTCTTGGAAAAGTTTGCCAAACTGTGTGACATAAAGTGCCTTGTGATCAAAAGAAATGAAGTCACATATATGGTTTGCCACCAACGACAACTGTTGAAGGATAAGCTAGCTGGTACAACAGCCACAGCATAAATCATTGATACCTTTTAGCTGCCTTTTTGTCTCCTTCCATAAAAATTGGAGTTGCGATGGCCAGCTGGACAAATTCAAGCTGCCCCATAGCATACGTGCAGGGGTAACTCATAGATTTGTGAAACTATTCGGTAGGCAAGTGTTGTGGTCTATTGCATGCTGTTGGGTTCCATACTTTGCTTCTGTACTTTTTGTATATTCTAATGTGTGTTACAGAACTCTGGTGGGCTCTGGAACAGTTGGTGGTTGGAGGGGGCTAGAATGGGTGTCTGTTGTCCTCTCACAAGACTGAATAAATCCAATGTTCAACCACTTACCCTGGCTGTGTCATTGAACTCATCAGCAAGCTTGTTTGCCTGCCGTTACAGTGTACAACATTCAGGCTCATTCAAAGGCTCTATATGGAGTACAGCAGCTGTGGATTTTTAGAAATCTGGGAGGACCTGTTGCAAATGAAATTACCCTTTTAAAGAACTAATTGGAGCTTCCAGTGGTCTCAGCGATCCTGTACTGTATACAATATGGATCATTCTTCAGTTGAATAGTTGTAAAGAGGCCTTGGTCAGTTTGTTGAACATCCCAGGCACACTGGGGCATGGGCCACCTTGAAGAAAGACCCTGCCCTGGTTGGATGTTTGGACTTATTTATGGCATAACCCACCCATGCACACGAAAATTATGATTTTAAAAAGGCTCATCAGGAGTGGGTATCCCAAGGTGTGCTTTCAAGTTGTGACATGTCTAAATTGGCATATGCAGATCTTGAAGTCAAACCTTAAATAGACCTAGAAATATATCTTTACTTAGTTGAAAATGTTGCCTCCAAGAGCCTATGCATTCAATTCCAACCAGACATCCTTCCCATTTCTGAATTCACTTATGCTTGAACACCTCAGCAATCATCAGTGAAATGTCCTTATTGCCGGTCCATGATCCTCTCTCTGCCCCATTTCCTATGTGTATGCCCTAGGTTCAAGAGTAGCTAGTACAGCTGGACTGAAGCGATTTAAAAAAAAAAACACAGGCATTAGCCATTTCGGCATTGTTGTAGTGCCGCATGGAACCCTCATGTAGTATTTGTATTGGTCAATTTCCTGACAGCTGCTATGACAAGAAGTCACAAGTACTTGTAAGCCACCCTCCTCTTGGCTGTTTCATTATGTGATGCGGAGGAGCTTTTACATCAGGAATTTGGGGTCATGTTGTTTGGTACATCAGAGATAACAGTAAGATATGTACAATAAACGTTCAAATAGCACCAGCTTCTCTTTTTAACAACTTGGACACGTTGCTTTTGAATGTTGGATGTACCAGATTTCGTGGTATTTTACTAATGTTTGTCTTTGGTTACACTTTATTTTAGTTAATATTGTAAACTGTACTTTTTTTTATATTATTGTTTTGACTTTGGTTGTGTACATTTGATGGCTTTGCCTGAAATGAATCATTGTTCACTGACTGACTGATGATTGGTCAAGTGATTTATGAACTCTGCGAAAGGGGAGGGTTTATAAAAAATCTTTCATTGTAGGTCTAGTGATTTCCTCTGTTTTCCAAAACGGATTCTTTCTCATACTGCTGGTCAATTTACTGTTAAAGTCCTTTACCTGATGCGACTTAAGCACACTGACATTTCCCTTTTACCCATGAATCAGAGAAGAACCACTAACTACAGTTATTGACTGGCTTCACTGTCAAATATGCTACAATGTTAACATTCAAAAAATCCTCAGCAATACTTTATCTGACTACTGGGTCCATCCCCTACTACGCCAGCATGCACTAGTATTAACAGGGGCTAGTTCATTGTATACTTTTCTCCCTCTGGTCAATTTAAAATGAAAGCAAATGTTTCAATTGACTGGGATCTTGTGTGCGTCTATATCCATATGCCTTTTTGCTCTGCACTTGCTAAATGTTTTAACCTAATGCAGATATGTACTTTACTGTGTGGGTTGGGATGCATTTCAGGAGAATTTAAAATTATATTAAGAAATATGTGGATGGAAGGGAGAAGCCGACAGTGAGAAAGATTGGGTGTTTCTCCCTATACACACAATGATATGTTATTTGGAGGTTTAAAGTGTCAATATAATTTTTACACGTTTTTCTGGGACGTTATGTCCTTCAAGGGATGACCTTGACTGTAGAAAATTAGGTATATTAGGTTAGGTGATTAACTTGTTTGATATGCCGTAATGCCCACCCCACCTGCCACTCCCCATCTCCATCTGTTTGAACACAACCTCTCACCCAGAACTCATATACCCTAGATCCCTCCAGACGCAAAGCACTCTAGACAACTCACCTAACTCAACACATCACACCTGCACTGGTCCAAAGCCTGACCCACCCCACCACATCTCATGAATACCTATCACCGCCCACCTGCTCTTCCCGCTAGCCATTGACCGTCCCCACCCACCACCCTTCAAAGAACTCTTGTGTCGCAAAGCGCCACTACCACCACTCGGTCAGCCTCAGCCACCCTGTCTTTTACAACCACACCTTGAATCACAACGACGGACACCTTACTCACTGCCTCTCAATCCAACCAAGCCCTGCCAGCCACGAGTATCAAGAAAACCAGCGTGCCTCATTAAGTCACCTGTCGCCTCTTCAATGCCCGCTCCGTGGCAAGAAACAGACACAGCTTCTTTGACCTCCTATCCTCCTGACAATCCTGACCTCATCTTCATCAGTAAGACCTGATTATCTGATGATTTTGCACCGATAAGGCACAAGGCTTTCCCCCAGGCTAGTCGCTTATCTCCCAGAACAGACCTTCCAGAGGTGGTGGAGTAGCACTCCTCTATAAACCTCACTTCTTCATCTCACTCACAGAAAGCCAGCTAGGCAATGCTAACTGTGAATCCCTTCTAGTAAAACTCTCTCTACTGCCAACACTCACTCACAGCTTCCTACTCATATACCCTTCCTACTGTGTCCTCACTCCACCCCTCCGCCCAAAACACATCCTGCCCACACACATGATCACAAATGCTGGAACAAAGTTAAGGTACTCCCGATATAGCCAAAGCCCTGCTGCACAGTCTCCCAGCACTGCTGATCTCAGTTAGACCATTAACCATCTGATCCTTTGATTCCTGGCTTAATTAATCACTACTCCCTCTCACCCGCTCATGCCCCACAGCCTCCCGCAAAGGACCGTCTCCCAAATGGTTCAGGCACCACCTGAAGACCATCAAAGCAAAAATAACTCTCTTGAGTGCAAATGGCGAACATCCAAATCCCCTCTCAGCAGATCTGTGTTCGCCCACCACTATCGTAACTACAAATCCGAGATCCGAAAGGCTAAAAAGACCTATTACAATAAACTACTCCTGAACTATCGCAACAGCAGCAAAGAGCTCTACAGGATCATCTCTGAATTTGTGAAACCCTCCTGTACCTCTGCCCTGACCACGCCCACACAAACGCTTTGTGACTCCCTCTCTCTTTATTTCTACAACACATCTCTAGACAGGATGCAACCCTTAATACCAAACTTTCTACCCTCATTCCCTGCCCCACTCCTGCACTTCCTAACTCCACTGCTCCAACCACCACAACACCATCTTTCAACTATTTCAACTGCATCTCGAGAGACAAGTTCCTTGATCTACTATCCAGCAGCAGACCCTCTGTATCCCCCCTTGACCCCAGTCCAGCTTCTCTTCTGAAATAATTATTCTTCTCCACATGTGCATGTGAACAAGCAAAGTCCATAATAACTGACTCACTGACCTCCGGCATCTTTCCTGAGGACTTTAAAATTGTGCATGTCAAACCGCTTCTAAAAAAGACATCCCTTGAACCTAAGAATTACAGGCCGATTTCCAACATCCAATTCCTTGTGAAACTCATTGACCGCGCTGCATACTCTCAGCTCAACCGTTTCATAGAATCCAACAACCTACGCGACCCCGCTCAATCAGGCTTCGAGTTGCACAATGGAACAGAAACCACTCTGATCTCAATCTGGGATGATCTCAAGGTCTCAGCGGACTCAGAAGGCTCTGCAGCGCTGGTTCTCCTTGACTTGTCAGCTACCTTTCACACTGTTAAGCATTCTATCCTCCTGAACCGACTGCACTCCCTTGGAATCTGAGGATCGACACTCAAATGGATTGCCTCATTCCTCAAGAACAGGAAACAAATCACGCTCCTCTCCCCTTTTCTCTTAACCACTCGCACCGTGAACACTGGAGTACCACAAGGCACCTGCCTCTCTACTCTCCTTTTCAACCTCTATCTGACCACACTACCAGGGATCATCCATGCGCACAGCCTCACCAGCTACAACTACTCTGACGATACCCAAATTATCCTGATAATTCCCAAAACAAGCCTCAACCTGAGTCCCGATCTTGAGGCATGCCTCAGAGGCATTGACCAATGGATGACAAGAAACCACCTCCTTCTGAACCCTGATGAAACTGAGATCATATTGAGCAGCAACACTGCCCTTCTCCCGCAAACGCTCGCTCCTATGGTCCTCCTCCCTTGGCACCCACCTCCCACATCTGAAATAGTCAAAAACCTTGGCTGGCCAATGAACTCTCTCCCATCAGATCAATAATGTATCAAAATCCTCTCACTACCACCTCAAACTCCTAAGACACATTTTCCCTTAACTCACCTACCCAAACAGACTCGCTGCTATTATGTCCAGTGTTATGTAGGGACTGGACTATGCCAACTCCTTCTGTCTGGGTACACCAGCCCACATACTTAACAAACTCAAAAGAGCCCAAAACGCTGCTGCCAGGCTCAATCTTGCAATGGGATACAGGAATCACATCTCCCCTACTCTCTGCACCCTTCACTGGCTGCCTGTTGGACGTAGAGCCACTTTCAAAATCCTATGTATTACACACCAAGCAGTGCACAAAACCACCCTAGCATACCTAGAAGAGAAGATGACACCCTACCACCCAGCACACACCCTAAGGTCAAGCACTGCACTCTTACTAGTGATTGCAGCCTCCAACTTAAACAGGATTGGAGAGTCCACCTACTCATCCCTGGCTCCAACTCTGTAGAACTCCCTCCCTCCAAACATTCGACACACCCAAGATTACATAGCCTTCCGTAAAATTCTGAAAACCTGGCTTTCTCCGTAAACCGTGACTAAGGCCGCTGAAACTCACCATTATTACAGAATCATGAGTTCAATGACATTACATTGGAAATAAATCATAGTCGTCCAACAAGTGTTCCTAGAGATACTGAGCAAAGAGACCACAGAAACACACCAATAAAACATCAATGAAGATTTAGGAACTGTAAGACCACAATCACATCCTTACCGTCCTGCAGACTCTAAAATATGCATCTAGCGATTCTCCACTTCTTGATGCTACTAGACAGGCCTAACAGCCTCTCGAGCCATCAAGTTGATCATACCCACTCACTCCCTACATTGCCCGACTGCATACCGAAGTTAGGAACCCTCCCAAGGCATCAAACTGAAGTTAGGAACCCTCCCAAGGCATCAAACAACTGGGCTCCACAATGTCTCTGTCCTGCCTGTTCCAGAACACCAATGCCTCAGTATGACTACGTTGCAGTGAGATATATCCTGACCTATAACCAGCATGGTGCCAAGACCCACTCTATAACCCTCCATAAACCACATCCATGGATCCAAAAATGGGCTCTCCGACACATAGTGCTTATCCTTAGAATAATGACCCTCTGATTTATTTATTTATTACATTTGTATAGCGCACAGCAGCCCTTAGGCATCAAGGCGCTGTTACTTGCAGGGTGCTTAGTTACTGGGGGAGGGCACACGGGGAACAGTGGTTATATGATTGAAAGCAAAAACAATAGGGTACTTGTACTATACATATGAGCCTGGTACATTTATGCAGTTTACCAAGTTTAGCTGTAGGTCATGGCACACTTTAGGGGAACAGTACCGGTCTCATGGCTTTGCGAAATGGGATATTTTCGCCTCGGAGGGTAGGAGGTAGGGCATTCCAATGTGATGCTGCGAGGTAGGGGAAGCTGGAGCCAGCTCTAGTTCTTCTTACCATGGGCACACAGATTGTTCAATTATAACTTACTCCGGTTCAAACTGTTAATCTACCTCAGAGTCCCACTACTGCAAAACATAAGGGCGATCACTGGCACCTCACTCAGACCTGGAAAATAACCAGGAACAGTAGGTTCCTAAGAGTACACCATGCAGTCCAGACACTCACCTCTCCTACCACTATGCTCACTCTCCACTTTACACCAACAAACAATAGAGGACAGCTATACACTAGCTGCACACATACGAACAATTCTCCATGAACACCTCAACAACCTGTTGGGAAGCAGCTCTACCCCATAAAAGGACCGGCCGTAATGCCGCCAGAATGCAGTCTCGGAGACCAACCACCTGACTGCACACATTCGACTGACCTCACACTTCCAACGCACCTAGTGTTAGGATGCAGCCACCATCACGCAAATCACACTGGCTGCACACATATTGAGTGGACCCAGGCACTGTATCCTACCCTACTCTCTCGACTGACCTGGACTACGGTCCACAAGGGCGTTCAAACTACAGGCGCTTTGAGATCATACCAATCATATGTAGGGCGCTATATAAATGCCAAATAACATAACATAAAATAACATAGGTGCTGTCTTGCTGGATCACTATTCTTCAGAAACCAGAAATGATTCTTTATTAAATTCCAGCACTGCACATTATTTTCAGAACAGTGTCCAGTTCATGAATATACATATAAATCATGGCACATTTTAATCAAAATGAAAAACCCAAAGAAAGAGCACTCATTTGTCAGCCTGTGCATGCAATCGGAAGAGCAAAGGACAGGTTATGGGCTTCCGGAGATTAATGCACTGGCAGTATGAGGCACTTGTAGCAGAAAGATCCGAGCATCGAGAGATTTATCCCCTGTGTAGTTTTCCTTCATGGCTCATAAAGAGTGATGGATGAACTTAATTTTTAGCTTAATTTCTTGCTGTTCAGTTCAGTAATTTCTGTGACATTAAATAAAATATATTAGGAAAGTTCACCCATTCGTTGGTCATTAGTAGACAGAGTGCAATGCATAAAATGCGAAGATTTAGGTGTAAACAAACAGAACTGTGTAACATCTCACGCAGTCGACAGTGAGGAGCATGCACATTTTTCAAGGTTTGTGATTTACCATGACAGCTCATAACTGAAAAGCTAGACAGTGTCAGGTTAAACATAATCCACATTCCTTCCATCTGGGACGCCTGGCACTACGCTGGAAAAAAACAAGCATTTTTGCTGAACAGTGATCTGAGTATGGCAAGATGGGGGGAACCAAGTATACTCTTAAGACTGTTACCTACGCTGGTCCTGGATTGTATTCAATGGTTGCCACCACCATGGCCTCAGACACAGCAATTCTTAAGGTGTCCTATCCTCGTCTCCAGGACTAAGGTTGCATAAAGGACCAGGGCTTGGCATGAAGGTGGTCCCGTTATCAAAATCCCTTTCATACACTTACCATACGGTACCTTAATTATTGTGGTCTTAATGTGTACCTCACATCATAACACAATGGCCCTGGTTTACATATCGTTTTTCCATGGGATTGCGCCATTGTAAAACACGTTTTGCAAATCAGGCCCAATGCCAAATGTTATGATATGATATGATATGATATGGCATTTGTAACGCGCCTATACACAAGTGTTTCAAGGCGTGATGAGGTGGGGGGGGCAAGGGGAGACAGACAACGATCCTACTAGGCCAGGTGTCATTCAGATCGCGCAAGTGCAAGGGTAGAGGGGAAGGGAAAGTGCAAGGGGGAAGTGGAGAGGGGAGAGTGCAGTACATGGTTAATAGCATACAGGATAAATAACAAGGGCCAGCTTGTGGCAAGTGCGAGATAAGTCCAGACAAGTGCTGGGAAGGGTGGCTATACGGATACAGACACAGTCCCGCAGTGCAGGGGGTAGCCAGAGAGGCAGTGCAGAGGAGAGTGGCTGGGCCAAGGACCGGGAACGGTGAGTGGCTCAGTTGCAGATTCAGTGCAGTTTCAGAAGTTTAGCAGGGGAGAGAAAGCGGAGGCAAAGAGGAAGGTTTTGAGGTGCTTCCGGAACCAGAGATGGTTCTCCTCAAGTTTCAGGGAGGCAGGAAGGCTGTTCCAGAGGGAGGCCCCTGCAGCGGAGAGAGATCTGCCCCCAACTCGTTGTTTGGAGAAGCGGCTGACCCTGAGGGAGTTGGAGGCAGATGAGCGAAGAGCTCGAGAAGGAAGATATTTAGGAAGAGAGAGTTGAAGGTATTTTGGCCCAAGGCCGCAGAAGGCCTTGTGGACAATGCGGAGGGTTTTGAACTTGATCCTCGCACACTGGGAGCCAGTGTAGTGATTTCAGTCCTGGAGAGATACGGTCCCTGGACTTGAGGCCAAGGACAAGTCTCGCAGTCCTGTTCTGGATGAGTTGCAAAGGGCGGAGAGTAGAGGCAGGCAGATTTAGATAGAGGCTGTTACAGTTACAATGTTGCATTATGAGATACATGTATTCGTAATCCTTTCCAAATAAGAGAGAGCACTAACAATAAACAAATAATGCAATCGTAAAACATTCACATTTGGCATATGCCAAACTGGTCAAGGTTCACGCAACCCGAGCAATGCTTACCATATGTTTTTGAATTACGAAATTGTTCTCCTCCACTTTTATAATTATCGTTTTTGGTAGGAGAAGAAATTCCTTCCAATTATTCCTCTGTCACATAGGACCCACCCGATTCACTAATGAACTGTGGGACAGCATGTTGTTCTCTCTCACGTCTACACTCGCATGTCACATCTTGCACGTCTCTTATTCACGGCAGGGACATGCGAGCCATAGGAGGCAGTGACTGCCAGGGGTGGACTGGCCTATCGGGGAACTCTGGGTAGGACCCTGCACCCTGGCCCTCTTTTGTGTGGTATTTCCAAATGTTCCCATTTGAGCCTGCTGAAAATGTGTAACATGGGGCCACTTTGAGAATTCTTTCTAGGGCCTCTTCTGGTTCCCACTCCACCCCTTCTGACTGCTGGAACAGTGGGCATGGAGCCAGCTTATCCATGCCTGCCAAAGTGCCAGGCAGAATCCCAACACCCACGTTTGCATGGTGTATGCTTATTTGATGTTTGTTTGATTTTCATCAAGCACTTCAAAACGCAATTGCTTCTTGGCGCTTCAGCCGTGTGTTTAGGTCCCATTTGCTTCGAGATTTCAGGGAGGTGCTAGAACAAAAAAGGTTTTTAGCCACATGCTGAATGTGTTGAGGCTGTGGGCCGGTGGCTTGGTTCACCCGCTCGCCCAACGGGGTCAGTGAGGGCATTTGCAGTTGTGAGGTTTATAGGGCCTGCAAATGCAGTTGAACATGTCCCCACCGTTTGGTTTAGTTGGTGCACATGTAAAATAAAAATCGAAATGCTCATTACAGATATGCCACATGATAGCAGGCGTAAACATCAATATGCATAGGAAGAAATGAATATAAAGCACGCAATACACACCAAACGAACGCCTACAGCCACAATGAATCCTTCTATACTCTGAGCCATTTTGCACGTGCACCACAGGAGGAGGAGATGCCCAGGGCTCAGATCTTTGCTACACCTACCGCACTTTTTGGGATGCATGATGATCAGGTGTATGTCAGGTACAGGTTCCCCCCATATAATACTGGACCTTGTCAGGGGGTGGGAAGATGACCTAACATTACCCACTATCTGCTCCCAGACCTTTACACCACTAGAAAAAGTGCTTACAGCACCACATTTCCTAGCCACAGGGTCCTTCCAGCGGACCACTGCAGTAGTTGGTGGGATATCACAGGCCACCCAGTCATGCTGTCCACACCAGGTGCTGTCCTGTATAACATCACATGCATGTGTGCACAGGCATATATATATATGCTGCAAACACCGGTAGGAAAGGCAGACAGTCTTGCAGAACTTCTACGCAATGGCACACTTCCCCCATTTAATACATGCCATAGATTGCACCCTAGTAGAGCTATGACCACCCAGTCTGACCAAGCACAAATACAGGAACCAAAAGCATTGGTACTCCAATGATGTGCAGGTCATGTGTGATGCCAAGGGAATCATCATGGAGGTCTATGCTAATTTCTTGTGCAGTATGCATGACAGCTACATCTTCCATATGTTCCCACTGCACCGGGCCCTTTAGCTGGAAAACCTGACAATGCATGGCTCATTGGTGAGTATGAATGCACATGCATGTATGTCACACACTGAACAATAGACCCTGGCAAAAAATGACAATAACAACCATGTCGACAATTACAGGGGACAATGCGTACCCGCTGATGACATTCATGATGACACCCATCAGGAAACCCACAATACCATCACAGGTGAGGTACAATACTTCACATATAGCCACTCGGGCATAGTGGAGCACACATTCAGTGTGCTAATATCACGCTTCCGCTTCCTTGACCACTCTGGTGGGGTGCTGCTGTATGCACCACCAGTAGTCTGCAGAATATCCATGGCTGCATGTTTCCTGAACAATGTTGCCACACGGCACGGTGTACCCGTGGACATGCAGGTGGAACACTGGCAGCACACATAGGCAGCACCCTTGGCTATGCATGGCCAAAGGACACATCGAGAGGCTGCATGCACAACACTGGTGCAATCGTGCTTCACCTAAATACCAGCCCCTGTGGAGAACACACAGTGAAGCACCCTCCCAGGTGCCATTCAATTATGAGTTGGGGCCGTTCTTCTGTGCCCAAAACAAAGCCCTGGGAATGTGTCACTGGTAGTGCACAAGTGTGTGTCCATTACACATAAAACAACATAGCCAAACATAGGCCCCTGAAAATATTACTGAGTGGCAGTATACCACTACCACTCTGCGAAGTATGTAGTGAAATCATTGTTCAATATCAGCAGCTGTAGAAATGCAAAATATTCTGGCACAAGTACAAATATGACGCTATAGAAAAATGCATGAAATAGGCAACAATCACATTTTAGTACCTAGCCATTCATGGGCAACAAAAGCAACAATTCCACCAATTCCGATAAGCAAACCAAAAACGGATTAAGTGCACTACAGGCAAAAACATCCATGTTGCTGTGAGTGAGAAAGCAGAGATGCAAAGTGAAACATATGACATACAAACTGGAATATGTATACATTGCCCCCATATCAAAACATCAGAATAAGAGCCAAATTGCAATCAAGCAAGTGTCTCACAGACCTCAGGGGCCCATTCACAGGTCTGTCAAATAATGGTGCAATGACACATGAAAGCTGCCTGTGATTCATGCCCCTAATATGCATGGCAGTGCACAACTGATCCACACAGGCATATCAACTTGACACAACTGTGTCCATGTATTACACACAAAAGCACACAGCACACAGAACTCAGTCCTAGAGCACCGTTGTCTGTACAACAACAACTGGACTGCATGTCGACACCAAACCACACACCACAAGTAGCACGCATACTACAAATCTGATGCCAAGAAGGTCATGCGAGGACAGCCCTGGACCCTCAATGCATGTCACACAACAAACTGGTTCAGAGACCAAACCATTCCCCAACAACCACTATGCCCACAATACAAAGTCACATCAAAGCAGCCATGTTAAAACCATAGAATAAAGTGCCCTGCAAGAGAAACGCACATCTTACCTCATCCCATGTGAGCCTGCATCATCGTGACTGTGCACACCACCAAACTCTCCCTCCATCTGTCTGGAAACCACCAAACCCTCATGCTAAAACCTTGCATGCATAGAGCTGCTACTTCCATTACAATTCCTGCATCCATCATTCCATGTCAAAAGCATCTGTAGAGGAAAATAATTAAATGTGAGTGCCAGCAACACATCCATGCACCCAAACACACCAACATGTGCCCCTCTGAGTGACATGCTACAAATGAATACACAAACTCACCAGGCACCCATCACCATGTGTCCTGACACATATGCATCCACCTCTCCCCACCTCACAGCAATGCAACATCAAAAACCCATACAGTTACACCTTAGCCACCCACAACCCCTACACTGCCGCCCCCCGGAGTGACAAGCCGTGGATGACCATGATAAACTTACCCTACTGGAGAGGTGAGGCTGCCCCTGTGCTGCAAGGCCACTTTAAAGCAGCTCTGATGCTTCCTAACTAAGTTTTTTATTATTAGTTTGTTTCTGTATAATATGTGCTTTTAACTTGCCGCACTCTGTGTATCTGGTCAGTAGGATAACTACTCATGAGAGGGTTAGTCCTCTTTCGACTTCTTTGGAGGCAGGGCTTTCCCCTCTCCTACGTCGGCACCGACTCCAAAAGTGCTGTCGTAGCTGGCACGCACTGAGAGGTGAGGCTGCCCCTGTACTGGAAGGCCACTTCAAAGCCACTCTGATGCTTGCTAACTGAGTTTTATTATTAGTTTGTTTCTGTATAACATGCGCTTTTAACTTGCCGCACTCCGTGTGTCTTGTCAGTACGATTACTCATTAGAGGGTTAGTCCTCTTTCTACTTCTTTGGAGATGGGGCTTTCCCCTCTTCTACGTCAGCACCGGCTTCAAAAGTGCTGTGGTAGCTGGCACGCACTGAGAGGTGAAGCTGCCCTGTGCTGGAAGGCCACTTTAAAGCCGCTCTGATGCTTGCTAAGGGTGTTTTATTGTTAGTTTCCTTTTGTATAATATGTGTTTGTAACCTGCCACACTCTGTGTGCCTTGTCAGTACGATAACTACTCATTAGAGGGTTAGTCCTCTTTCTACTTCTTTGGAGGCGGGGCTTTCCCCTCTCCTACACCGGAACCGCTCTAAATGTGCTACACCGGCCGCCTGCGCAGCGGACCGGCACAGCGGGCACACCGCCAGCGCGACAAAGGCGCACTTAAGGTAAGCCCATCTGTGCCCGTCCGTGCTGGGAAGGAGCGGGAAGGTTTCATCAATAGTGGTTCTCTCCTCTCCCTGGAACCTGTAGATACGATCTGGCTGGCTGGCTGGAGAAACTGCCTGATGCCTAACTGCTCTGCTCTTAATAAAACTCCCCAGAGAAGAAGTCTTTAGTTGGAGCACCTTCCCTACATTTACTAAATACCCGTTCTCTCCCAGCTCACACTGGGGAAATACATGATCTTATAATGAGCAAGCAACCTTCGATGCTCTGCCTCACTGAAACCTGGCTTGTCCCGAGCTCCACACTGGCACTGGTTTAAGCTATTCCATCAGAATATCGTATCATCCATCACAACCGCCCCCCCCTTAGCGTGGGGTGGCTGTTTTATTCCGGGCCAAGTATGATGTTACCCTATTACCTTGCCCACATGAGCTTAATATGGAAGCGGTGTTTTTCAGATGTGCCATCTCGCCTTCCTGTGTCTGTCATTTTTTGCTGGTATACCGCCCGCCGGTGCCTGTAGGTCGTTTTGGAGTATCCTTCCCGGATCTACTGGCTGACATGTGCCTACACTATACTAATCTAATACTGTTAGGCGATTTCAATCTTCGTTATAACACTCTTAGATCGAACGAGCTTAGCTCCTTCTTCGACAGTCTACTTGATCTTGAACTGCACCAATTGACCCACTGCCTTACCCATAGTCTGGGCAATACTCTTGACCTGATTTTTTTGAAAGATTCTTTGTTGAGCCAGTGGTATGGTCTGACCATTACCTGGTAACTTGTGTATTTCAGTCCCTGAGCCCCCAGATTAAGATCCTCCCACCTAAAATGCTCTTGCGCTCATGGCGCTCGGTTGATACTAAAGAGCTCAGAGCCCATATAATTAACAAATGTGACTCTGTGAGGCCTCCGTCTCTGCACTCACTGTCTCAGTTATTTCAGGAATCTGCCGACTCTTATGCTCCCCTGAAACTGGTACAAGGTTGTAGACTACCATCCCAACCTTGGTTCTTAGAACAACTAAAAATTGCTCGTCTGAAGCTAAGACAGACCAAACGTAAATGGCCAAAGATCTACAATCCCGATCTGAGAAAATCTTATAAAGCCTGTCTGTCCATCTATTTGGCCGACATTAAAACTGCCAAAGCCACTTTTGTCATCCATAAGATTGAAACGGCACTCTGCCAACCCAAAACTCTCTTCTCTGTAGTTAAATCTCTAACCTCCTCTGAAGCCCTTACCTCCAGGGTCAAACCTACCCAAGAACTGTGCAATGATTTGTCCCTTTTCTATAGCAACAAAATAGAGGTTATTTGCACCAACATTGCTAAATCTCTAGCTATGTCGGCCTCTGGTGCCAGCAATACACCTTCTATCTCGTCCTCTGATAATTCTGACATTTGGTCGACTTTCCCTCTCTTTTCTGAGGCTGAAGTCCTATCAGCAGCTATTCAACGAATCAAATCCTCTTCTCCCGCGGATGTCATTCCTATGGAGATTATGAGATCACTCCTGACCTTCTGGTAGCCCTCATTTCAGCTGTAAATGACTCTTGCCAATCTGGCTTCATCCCCCCTGATCTGAAATTGGCTAGGGTTGTACCCCTTTTGAAGAATCCAACACCCGATCCCACAGTTCTTGCTAATTCCTGCCCTATTTCCTTGCTCCGTTTTCTCTCTAAACTCTTGGAATCACTAATTGCTCCTCTATTAGCTTCCTTTCTGGAAACCACTGTATTCTTAATCCTGCCCAGGCAGGTTTTAGACCAGGCAGAGGCACTGAGAGTGTGCTGGTGTCCGTGCAGGATGATATGCCCAGACTGGTTGACTCAGGGGTGGTTGGAGCCCTGATTTTGCTCAATCTCTCAGCGGCGTTTGACACGGTCGACCACCCCATGTTGTCTTGCCTGTCCAGATCGAAATTTCTGACTGGTTCACCTCTTTCCTGTCGGACAGCACACAAACTCTTGCCATGCCTCCTTTTCTTTCATTACCCTGTTCTCTCACATACAGTGTCCCTCAAGGTTCTTCTTTGTCCCCGATTCTGTTTAACATTTATATCTGGGCTTTAGTGTGTCTCATCCGCGCCCACGGCCTCAACTGTTACTCGTATGCCGACAACACCCAAATCCTGATTCGGCTAGATCGGGATCAGGTGGCGACATCAGCGTGCCTTTGTTACTGCTTGAGAGCCTTGGGCGACTGGATGGACCACAACTGGCTCAAGCTTAATGGGGGTGACTGAGGTACTGGTGGTGGGATGTCCCCCTGATCCCTCCCTGTGGATCTCTGCCTTCTGGCCCTCTACTCTAGGTCCCCTTTCTCGCCCAGTTACTAAGGTAAAAAATCTTGAGGTTATTCTTTCTGACACTCTCTCCATGACTAACCAGGTGGCAGCTGTGTGCCAAGCTGGCCACTAACAACTTCCTGAAGAAGGTCCTTCCTATGATATCTGAACCCCTTCGTCCTCCGGTTGTTACAGCACTGGTCCTATCTCGTCTTCATTATTGTAACTCTGTGTACCTGGCCCAGCCAATCGGCCTGATACAACAGTTACAAGTAATACAGAACCTAGCGGCTAGGTTAGCCACAGGCACCCCATAAGGATCTCATATTTTCCCGGTTCGGCGTTTGCTTCACTGGCTGTCGGTAAACCAGAGCATCCTTTTTAAGGCTATGTGCATTGTCCATAGGGCTTGTCCATAGGGCTATTCACGCCCAAGGAGCTGAGTTTCAGCAGGCTAAATTTCTTCTTTACCACCCCGTGTGGGATCTTCGCTCCTCTTCCACCAAACTCCTGGTTGTCCCGAGGTTTCGGCGTACCAGGATAGGCGGTCGGGCCTTCTCCATAGTTGGGGCTAATCTATGGAACGGCCTGCCCTTCGCTATGAGGAAAATGTCTAATCACCTAGCTTCTAGAAGAGCTCTGAAAACGACCCTCTTTTAGGCCTTCGTATTATGGCCTCAACAGCAATAGCTCTATCCTCCCTCTATAGCGCCATGATGCCTTTGGGCGACCGCGCGTGGTATAAATGCATATAACATAACATCTACATGCTGATGGTCCCTTCACAACACATGCATTTTGCCACAGTCAGCATGACACTGAGACGACCCCCAAAAAGAGAACATTGAGATGATTGGAAACCCAGGAGCACCTTTGTAGTATTGTCAATGGCATGACATGCCATCCCCTCATCAAAGTGGTAGTGTGACAATGCAGTAAACACTGGCAGGGGAGCTGATGATGCTAAGCCCAAGAATCAGTGAACCAAAAAGCTCACCAATTGCATAGAAGACAGGATTTTGCAGAAGACAGCACCTTACATAGGCAGCTGTCAGACAGGAAGGTAGGTCACAAGGCAAAGGGAATGAAACACACAAGAAGACATGAGAAAGCAAGGACAAACACACACATAGCGAGCATGCAAAAGGAACGTGCAAGGGACTTCGACTTCACCAGCAATGGATTTCTTTGGGTGAAATGCATTGAACTGAATTTAGCATTGATGTGCACCCAGCAGCTGTCAACATGCCTCATAACAAGTGACGGTGCACCCTGCACGGTACATGCACACTATGGCAACCAACAAAGAATGGACAATCATATGTGTGTGGTGCCTGTGTAATACATTGCAGCACAACAATGTGCAGCAATGCAGGGATGTTTGTGGATTTGTCTTGGGACAACAACCCCAGAAGTGGCATTAGCACCAAGCCATGTAACATCCAACACACGTGTATAAAGTGCAAGGAAAGACTCACCACCACAACCTTAAAGATGTGTCACAGTAAACAAACAGCTGTGGCAACCACCCTCATGACAACTCACCAATGAAGGCCCTACAGTGATACCCACAGCCAACTAGGATCACGCAACCAGTGCTAACATGATTATCGATAAACAACAGCATGCATACACAAATCATCCTAACAACAACCTGTGTCACATGCACTCATGAAGCTGGACCTGTCCCCCCAAACAAGTGAAATAAAATCAACTCCACACAGTGCCAGACTCCATGTCACAAAACACAACTGCACATCACTTTCCTGCACATGTCATCCACCTGGCTTACATCCACTGCATCCCATATGTAAATACATTTGGAAATCACAAACACATGCATTGCATCTACTTCAAGATACTGCCCATCCATGATAACACATGTAGGGAACACAAATGTAGGCATGCACCACTGAGTGTACAAGTATCACAGAGTGCAACAGGGAGACAGGACACACAGTGACGACTGACGAGCAGTGGAGAGGAGCGGAACAGAGTGAGAGAGGTGGACAGGAAAAACATTGTATGGAGGAGACTAGGTGGAGCGGAGATGAGGATAGATCTGACTGGCATCACAGTGTGTGAGGGCATAGACAACCTGCCGTGGGGAAGAAGAAAAAGACATGAACACCTCTTTAAGTAGCATCCTGGTCGGACAGCACAGAAGGAACAGAGATGGACAAGAACCAAATTAAGTGGAACATGACGGACAAAAGTGGGTGATGGTGAAGGGCAGACTGGCAATGAATGGTCACAAGTGAATGGGCACATGTGAAAGGTCAATCATCAGCACTACATCAGAGAAAACACCTGCAACACAAACCATGGCATGCAAATCACCCGAATACTCATGTAGGCTTCACCCCTGCAAAGAAGGCGCTCTAACCATATACACAGACCCGACACCAAACAGCATACACCCCAGTACTAAAAGGAAGGTGACCTAACCATTTGAGAGTTTTCCATGTATGGTAACACTTATGTATGTCATTGTACTAATGTATGTATTTAGTAAAAAATTATAAAATAATTGATTTAAAAAAATCACCTGTGGAACTTGAGCTAGAAAACTGTCAGCATATTTGCACCAGTAGATACAGAGCAATCTTTGTTTAGGGTGTGAATCGGCTAATTAATGGAAGCCCCCACCAAAGAACTGGCTTCAAAACACTTTAAAAAGTACATGAATGAATGTGTCAGTATATCTATGTGGTAGGACGCCCCCAATGTTCCATAATTTGTTCAGCCCACAGTCCCCCCACTAGTCAGGCTGTCCCTTTAGTTACCACATGTAGAACAGTGGCATGTCTGGGCAGGTCATGTAAGTGTAGAAGGGAGTGGATGATTGTGAAGTGCCACAGGTCAAAGAGAAGTGTGCACAGGGAGTTCCCCTGGAGGTCATGGTAGCAAACATGTGGACAGAGGGAGTGAAGGGTGGCAGTAAGGGCACATAATCACTATTGGTCATGCAGGTGCACAGTGAAAGCATGCCAGCAATATGTACACCCAGACTCAATGAAACATTGCCAATGGCCAAAGTGTGCATAGTGCTATCTATTCACTTCAAATGATGGCATCAATTATTTAATTGCATCCACCCAAACAATGCACATGCATAGAAGTCTAACTGCACATACACACACATGCATGTATACCGACACACATCTGCCCAGACATAACCCACGACATAAGGTGAAGCCACGACTATGTTAAGAAGTGCACTGCATGAAAATTCTATGGTGACCAATATTACTGACACGACATGTGTCACATAGCAAATATTTACATGCTGACTGAGCTGGCATGATGTGATTCCTTCATCATCTCCACCAGGAACTGTGCCTCTAAATCCATGAGAGGAAGACCAATGCCTGGCAGAGGGCATTGGGACTACAGATACACAAACATGTGCATGGTGGACCTCCCATGGAGTGCAGTCACTGCATGATTCTGTAGTACTGCAAAAACATGGTACAAAGCATTACAACAGCCATATTTCACAATCATGCATTAAGAATTAAGTAACGCAATGTTACCTGCACATGTCCTCCTGTATCCACGATGCAACCATGGCTGTTGTCCCCAAATGCATCAATCACGCCCCTGAGAGTTCAACTGCAAATGTCAAAGGACCCAAAAAAATGAGAAAATAACAAATCCCCCTTGAAAAATGAAAAAAATAGATAAGCCCACATCCGGGCCACGAGAATGTAACAAACCAACAAAAGGTGTCCATGCAGAACGAGCGGGAACCCAAAAAAAAAACAACTCTGGCCCCATGGACCAACAAAAAAAAAGGTTCATCATTGACGGGCCACCCAGGGGGACAGGTCCACTCAGGAAAGGGGAGGGGTAGGGTGCATGTCAATGTCCACATGATTGGACCAAAAATAGAAAAGAACTTAAAAAATCCATGGGCTCATGGACCTCATGGCAATGGTGGACAAGGAGGCTGGTCTGTGCTCGGACCACCATCCTGCCATTGATCTGCAGGAGGAGGACATGGTGTTGGAGCCACACCACGCAGTGCCTTTGCCTGGTCTTCACTGGGCGTGGCCACCCTTAACACAGTTGAATGCACCAACACAGTGAGGTTGGTGAGGTATCCATGCATTTCCTCATGGACAGCTGCAGAGTCTGTATACCTGCTCACCCATTATGCACTGAGTTGCTCGAAGATTGTCTGCTTGAAGTCATCCATCTCCTCATGGATCAGTGTCCTAGTGTCTGAGTACTCGCCATGGATGACAGTCCTCATGGCAAACATTTCACTGGGTCTCATTACGACTGTGATGGTCGGTAACAATGGTGCCGGTAGGCCTACCGGCACAGTTGTTACCGGACCGGCAAAGTATGACTCTGCAGGCGGGTGCCGTCCCGCCTGCAGAGTTACACAGAAGCACCTTCTGTGGTCCCCTTTCCCATTGAGTCCAATGGGACTCAAATGGGAATGGGGATTTACAATTTACCGGCGCCTCACTTCCCAGAACACCAGGGTTATAATCCCCCGGTGTTACTGGCAAGCCAGGTGCCAGTAAATATTAAAGTCTGGCGAAAAACCGCCGTTAGCACCGGCAGGGTTGCCGCTGGACTTGGAATGAGGCCCACTGTGTTTCTGAAGATCAGCCTGTCAGCACTTAATGTTTGTCTCAATGCGCAGTATGTGGGAGCGGCATGAGGATGGAATGACCTGCAGCTGTTGCTCTACCCAGTCTCTGGTAAGGTCATGGATTTGGCCATCTTATCCATCCCCTCAGATATCTTGTGCAACACATACCCATGTCGGAGACATCAGCGCCAGAACCTGAAGGGTGGCCTTGCAGTCATTACCACCACAGACGGGGGGGACAACCACTGACTGACCTTGAGAAGCCAGCTGCCCCATTGTAGACTCAAGGTCCCCACCTGATCCGTCCATTGGGCCACTCACCATTGCCCTCTTTGAGATATGCACATGAGGTTCAGCATCATAGCCAGCTGAGTCAGAAGAGTACAAAGAGTCTGCAGCACGACTCTGGATGGTCTGAGCAACAGTGGGTTCTCACGGCCTACCACACCACATCCTCCACTGGTGGTCTGCCACACAATTGACTCTTCCACCTCCTCCTCCTCTGCATCTGGTGCATTCTCAGCTGCACATGGAGAGAGAAAGACATATTGGTACATGCCAAAAGAGACAACAATGAACATATGCTTCAAGGAGTACTCTAACAAGAAATGGCAGGACACACACTCATCAGACATTGTACATTTGCACACGTGGACCAGTAAGCAACAGATGCGTGGCATCTGCTGACAAGTGACCCAATCCCCCCGCCCCCATCATGTTCATTCCAGCACTGGACACATTAGCATTCAACACTGTTGTAAATGCACAGTGAGGGGACAATGACATCACATAGGAACAGACAGACATCCATATCCACAGACAACACAGACAACACCACGGTCAACACATGACACACTAATCAGGTCTGGGACAGGGAACTTGAGATAATGAGGACTTGCAGGTAGACGTGGAAAGGGAAGAAGTCCATGAGTAGGTACACACCTGAAAGTGTGACTTCAAGTCAAAGTCCCTGAAGTGCAAAGAGTTGAAGAGTGGATTGGGCGATGTAAACAAGGTCCACTGATCCACAAGAGGGTGAGACGTGTGGCCACATGGAGTGGGACCAGAGTGTGGGAGGGTAAGAGGGAGCGTTCGACACAATGAGTAGGCTCTCTGTGTCACTGGAATTGAGTCAATATGTATGTGGTCTGTGGACACTCATGGAACTACACTCTGAGAACACGACAATGTGCATTAACAGACAGCTGAGATATGCATTGTGACAAGGCAACCCATAGGAGCAGGTGACAAATGTAACATGCAACTCTGTATGACATGGCGTGTAAGTTAAAATGTGTATGCATGCACTTGTGAAGCAGTGCCGAGTGAAACACAAGAATGTAGCAATAAACAGTACTTGTAGGTGTTGCATGGTGCACATGTGCCGGGGAAGTACCCTATGGGGATGTGTCCTTTCACACAGATATGTGCCACAAATGGCTGCCACATGGTCTACGGCCAGTATGATGGCCAATTGGCATGAGTCTGCACATCACAGGACATGCTTTACCCATGGCTGTCATACAAATGCAGCCAGATGTGCCAATACACAATTGATGTGGGTGATGTATGACTGGCAAAACACAGGAGGCACAATGATGGACACTCACCTGATGCGTCCTCATAATTCTCCAGGCCTCCCACACCTTGGACCTGCTCGATGAGGATGAATTGGCTTGTGGTTTCATCATGCGGTGTGTCAGCTGCTCCTCCTCTGCTTGGCCCTCTCCAGTTGCCATTGCAGAGGCCAGGTTGACACTCAGCTTTTGCTTAGTGCAAGGGGTGAGATCATTCCAGCACTTCACAACCTGTTCCGCTGTGCGCATCCTGACCCTTAAGGCATTTATCTGATCCATGACATGCTGCCAAATCACCATACGTTGTGCGGTTGTATGTGTGCTTGTGGCCTACAAGAACATGTCACAATGGTGATCAGTCTGCAAGTCAATGCGGATCTGGAGCTCCTCTTCAGAGGCCTTTCCACCCACTTCACAGGTTTACAGGATGAATGGGAGGCCCACCAAGTTATTGTTCTGGGTAAAGTGGGTCAGGAAACAGTCTGGAAGATCTATGATGTAGATGTGTCGTCCAACAAGGCTCATATGTACCCCAAATGGGACAAATATGCAGTACACAATACGCAGTGGAATCAAAAAACACAAAAAGTGCTACGCAACACCCAGAAAGCTCCCGAAATTGAAAAAAAGAGGTACGCGATATGCAGTGGCAACCACAAACAGACAAATTGCATACGTAACAGACCACTGGCCTAAATATGGGGATAGAAAATATGCAAGTATGTGTAAAGGCATAACCCCCCCCCAAAAAATACCAGTAGGCTTCCTGAAGGGAACGGATTGCGTGGCCCCTCCAAAATATGTGGAAACGACAATACTCCACTTTCGTTCCTTCGCATGCACAGGCAGTGATGCATTTAGTCATCCTTATGTATCCACATCAATACCCTGAGCCGCGTAGGCAAGCTGCATGCAGCGTGTGTAACGTAACTTACGTGCTGAGGGCCTTTACTCTGTTCTCGGCTGCCTTCATAGTGAGACACGTGCTGCCTCCCACATTGCCATCTGCTGCTGCAAGTCCTGTGCTTGTGCCTGCTGCCCACCTGCATTGTGTTAAGAGTGCCTGTCATCCTTCCATTGCCTGTGCTCCTAACTCCGGCCCTGTGATCATCTCAGCTGCTGTCCCGGACTCCCTCTCAGCATACCACCACCACTGCTCCACGGCCCATCTCCAGGGCCAGTTTACCCACCCACACCTGCTTGTGGGGTTGCCATGTCCGCACCATCTTTCTCTGACCAGAATGGCAACCCCATGGCAGCGAGGCAGAGGGCTGTCAACTTCAGCTACAAGGAAGTTGGCATAATGTTGGCAATGGTCCAGGAGAACTATGATGCCCTCTTTGACCCAGCGAAGCAACGCGGCAAGGATGGACATCACCAAATCTGGGAGGACATAATGGCAGCCATCAACACAGAGGGGGTGGCAGTCCACTGCTTCAAGTCCATCCACAAGCACTGGGAAGAGCTGTGAAGCACCGGGGCATTATTAGTGGATCAGGGCAGTGTTTAATTTTGTTTACTTCTGTACTCAGCACACATTCAGCGGCTGTGCTTCGATGCATTTGCAACAACCTGTGGCAAATATGTACACACCACTTTCCATTGCAAGCACTTGGGGTGGCCACAGTGTGGTTTGTGCAATATAGTGCTGTATCATTGTGGTGCTGCAGATTTGGGTTTGCCAGCTAATGACAGTAGATAATCTGGTTCAGGTTTGATCTGCATTTCTTCGAGGTGATTGTGTTGGCGGGGTGCTTGATGCTGAGGCCAAACCACAGAGGTTCAGGCGTGTTGCAGCCATGCATTTGATTGGGTGCGTTGGAGATTTTCAGGGGGCTGCTTGGGGTAGTGTTGGAGGGGAGGGCGGCTGGTGGGTGGTGTCTGGACTTGAGGGGGCTGCCTGGGGTAGTGTTGGAGGTGAGAGGGGCTGGTGGGTGGTGTCTGGGTTTGAGGGGGCTGCCCGGGGTAGTGTCAGAGGTGAGGGGGGCTGGTGGCTGGTGTCTGTACTTGAGGGGGCTGCCACCTGGGGGGGTGTCAGGGGTGAAGGCAGTGTGGGGAGGGGAGCTTACTGTCAAGGGGCTGGCTGCGGTAGTGTTGGAGGTGAGGGGGGCTAGTGGGTGATGTCTGGACTTGAGGGGGCTGTGCTGGGTAGTGCCAGAGGTGAGGGGGCACACAAGTGAAAGCTATAATATCCATATTTATTGAACCCCTTGATAGCTGTACATACGAGCCTGTAGGAAAGGCATCATAACATATGCATAATTTCCATTAATACTTTGTCTAGGCATTATTTTACTCAGTTTACTGCCAACTTCCACCGTCAACATCAATTGGCCCAGTGAGCAGAGACATGAGGGGGACTTCACCATTATCAGTCACCAGCCGACTTTCACATATGGCACAGAGTGTGCACTTTTCCCTTTTCCATGCACTTGCTCGTTCTCGATGTCACTGGGCCTAGTAAGATCGTTGTTGTGTTCTCCCCTGTTTCCCTTTCCTGGCCTTGTCGCGCTCTGAAACACCTGTGTACGAGCACGTTACAAATAAAATATCATTATCATTATCATATCAAATCCATTATCACAGGCGGGTTGGGAGGTCAATCATCTGCCCAGGCAGTGTGGAACTCCAGTTCAGTTTTAAAATATTCCCATGCTTACACATCAGTGCAAAGTCTCTGTGCTCAGAGCAGTGCCACAATAAATTATTCTGCGAATTTGGCTAAAGTGGCCCTGTCATCAATTTAATGGATTGATCTCCCTGCTTTCAAATACTTAGCTCTCAATCAACAGCATATAAAGGCAGTGCGCACAGACAACGGCAAAATTAAACATAACTAAGACTAAAATATTCCTCTTCTCTCATGATGTATAAGTTTGTTTTACTCGGCCACCCTTGTACATATCTGTAATGTAACTCCGCAAATGCACAGTGACATGTAATAATCATAATAAGGTATTGTAAATAATCTCATGGATGTGCTTATCTGTAAATTGGCACTATGTTTTTATTCAACCTTGCAACGTGCCCAGATACCTCTGGGTTTGGGGCACTATATAAATAAATAAACAAACAAACAAACTGATAATAGTATGTTTTATATATCGCTTATTACACTCCTTCACAGCAATGGTCTCAATATTAGTCATTTTTTTGATACACATTTTATGAACCGGACAAAGAAAAACTGATCTGACCTTTCGGAGCCTTGAACATGTGATCTGCAGTGAGTACAGACTGCAAGAGCAAGCACCTAGCACAGTGAGCTATCCAACTGCAAGTGAGCATCAGCTCTGCATCTGTATATGACTTTGACCAGCCACCTCTTTACGCTGATGACTGTGAGTGATGTGCTGCAGAAAGTCTCACGTCTTTTAGTTATGCTAGTGTTTGATTTTGTTTTTTTTTTCCTCTGTTGAGGCAGCACTTGGATTGAGAGGGAAAGGGGCGAGGCTCGTGATCGCATGCAGGGAGGAAGCCCTACACTAGCCAGAGGGCAAACCTGAAGTATTTGATGCTTCTGGCCCACTGGGCAAATGTCCGAACTGTTTAATGGCCATTCCACCCCCTGCCCATTATAGAGATAATATCATAACCTCCACATTTGCAATATATACCTATCTCAGTTTGATCACCGGGCAACTAAAAGTATATATTTTTCAGCATTTCAGTGCTATCAGAAAATGAGCTGTCACTAATCATTCATTAGTACCCGTTAAGGGGGCTGTGGAAGCCTCCCAGCCAATAAGGCTGAGAACGGGGGAATTGCCACATGGTAATCCCCCCAATCCAAGCCTCCTCACGGCTGAAGGAGGAATCCAGTGCCAGGGATTAAGATAAGTGCTCCGCTCCCTTACCCCCTTCACAGCTTTTCCTTCCCCACCCCCCTTCCCTCCATTTACCTGCTTTTTGGCTCCTCTTCAGGAGCGGATGTGCTGGAAACACTTCTGTCTGCAGCGTGTACGCTCCGGATCTGTGGCAGGCCTCCATGGAAAGAGAGAAGAGACTATGTTTTCCCTTCCCTGGCGGCTATTTTTGTTCTCCCCTGCCAGGTATCTCTCCACAAGTTTAAAACTATTGTTTACAATTTTGGTGGATCTCTTGGTATACTCCCCTGATTGGACTACTCCTATGAGTGGGTTCTTCAAATCTGCTGGCACACTCCTCTGCCAGGTATTTTACCACAATATTTTATAACTTCATACGTTTCTGATGGATCACCTGGTATTCTCTCCTGCCAGGAATCCTGCTCTTGGGTGCTGCAGATGCCCCGGTATACGTATTTGCCAGGTATCTCCCCCTCCCACCCAAAATGTCACTTGCCTGATGTACTCCTTTCACCAGGACTTCCCATCAGTTTTACTGACAAATTCATATGCCACAATTGTATCATCCTTGCTGTGCTTCTCTTGGTTTGCATAAAGTGAAACTTGCTCCAAATGTCCCTATAGTGACATTTCATACATAAGGACTTGTTCAAGTGTTGCCATTGTACTTGATCTCATCGGTATTTGTTTGATTAGGATAACACTTTGAATAAGTGTTCCAATTTTCCCCATATCGTCATCTTATACATAGGGATTTGTTCAGGTTTTTCCACTTTTTTAACTTGTTGGTATTCAAGTGTGCTTAATTCATATACTAGCTTGCATGCCTGTTGGTACACTCTAGGGTCCCCAATTGCTCTAGGCAGACTCACCGTTTGTTTGCAGTGTCCCGGACTTCGGCTGAGCTTCAGCTCCTTGTGCTCAGCCGGTCCTTCAATGGTGCCCACTGCGTCTCTCTTTCCTTTGTGCCGTGCTGGTAAGTGTACTTTGCATTTGCAAGCCACTACGTAGATATGCGTATTACCTGCAATGAAAATTCCTCTCTCGCATGGCCTCCTTTGCAATGCAAACCTTTCGGCTCTCCCTCTGGCTAGGACTTGAGAAGGCTGCTTCCCAGCACAATCGCTTTTCCAGCAGCTCTGCTTTGGCTCCTGGTGCTCAGCCGGTCCTTCAACGGTACCCGCTGAGTCTCTCTTTCCTTCGTGCCATGCTGGTAAGTGTACCTCGCGTTTACAAGCCACTGCATAGATATGCTTATTACCTTGATTTCCTCTGGCACGGTCCTCTCTCGGTCTGCTGCTCTGAGTGCTGCTGCCATTATTAAATGTCCAGCACACTTGTGGCTCAACCAAACAACTAGTCTGCATATACCACTCTTGGTTTCTCTCAATCTGCATTAACTCATCCTCTTCTTTGTCTCAGTACTTGAGGCTTTATAGGAGTTGACGTCCATAGAGTTTATGGAATTTCTACAATGATGTTGCTCAGAAATGCTATTTAGGAATACACCAGAACAGGGGATGTTATATGTGTGTTGCGTGCATTTGAAGTATTGTGGGATATTTTAACTCATCCAAACGTGCCCCACTGCCTCAATTTACAAATGAGGAAAAAAACAGGCAAAAATTGATGCGCTAACCCCTGTGCGTGCAAAAATCTGCAAAACTGCGCATGGGTCACACTCACCAAAGGCTGCCCACCGCTGACACACAGTCAAAGTGGGGGTGACAACAGAATTCTCACTGCAGGAGAATGCCAGTGGGTGCTGTTACAGTTAACATGAAGCAAGGCCACAGAATTGGGCAAAAAACCAAAAATGCCTTTTAAAATGCAGCTTTTGCAACCTTCACAGTGCTGTTTTGGCACTAGATCCATTCATTTTTCAGTGAATCATTGAGAGTAAAAGAATTACAGATCATCCAGTGTGGCCAGAGAAGCCAGGCCTCATTGACTGACAGCAGCTAAGAAATGTATCTCATGAAAAAGGAAGACCAGCAACATTGATTCCATTTCCATGGTAAAAATGCGGCTAAAAATGACGACATGTAACAAATTCAGCTGTGCAGAGAGAACTCCAAGCAAAGGCTGGATACGTATATCCAGATTGCAGACAAATCCCAGCACTCAACAACAGAATAATGCTGAGTTAAATGTGTGTGTGCTGCATAAGAAAATTGGATGTAAAAGACTCAGTTTAAAGGTGTTTTTCCCCGAAGAAAGTGCAAAATCGCCTGCTTTAAACGTATGTTTTGTGGAATGGCCTATTTCTTTAAATATCAAAATCTACCTATAAACTGTGTTCAAGTTATATGTTGTAATGAAAGCTGTAGGTAATTCTTTAAAGTTCAAACCCAGTCTTGAGTTAATCAAAGATTTAATTCTGAGCTGACAGCTTCAGCCTGGGAATGGGTAACACCTTGAAGCTACAGGAAGGCTTAATTGATGCTGGAGGGTCTCGAATATTTAGAACAATTACCTCATCGGACTTTCGTCTCTGGCCCAGCCAAGGACAATGGCAGGCTGAGCACTGATCCCTTTAGGGGAGGGGCAGGAAACTTCCCTCTGGACCCCCACCCTGATCAAAAAAAATGTGACAGCTGTTGCCTGTTGAAAGGAAAGTTACAAAAAAAAAACTGACAAGAACTTTTGGTCTTTAATTGCCTATTGGTGATTAAGTTTTGAAACTCTTTACCTTTGCAACATGAAGGAGGACATATCTAAAAATGGGTAGTTGTAAATCTAATTTTATGCCCTTTCGTTGACGACGTGAGTGAACCCTGTACTGCATAAGGAACCAAAGATACACCGAAACACTGATTGCACCACAACTATTAATGCTGCAAGTCTAATATTGTATACCCGTATTTTAGTGGGGATTGTATAAAGATGTACTGAATTAGTTATTGTTAGGCCAAATCTTTATGATTAAAATTAACAAAATTCCACATAATGACAAAGCCAGCTCTCACTGAGATGGGAATTGAATGTAAAGATAACCCATCAAATATGTAGTGCATGTGTCCGAATTTGGTAGAGGGCATACTTATAGAAATGTGCATTTGTGGGAAAGATAAATTGTTGATCAAATCAATGTGGGAGTTCCCAAATCACGTCACAAAATATGATAGCTCCTTCTGACTTCCAAACAGAAAAAGGCAAGTGCCTTTGACCTATCACAGCCATGGGGGTGTGGTTTGAAATTCTCTCCCTACTATAAACTTTGTGATGTCACTTGGCATGATAAATATAGGAACTTCACCACATACAGACACTGATTCCTGACTACATCCTGATTTCCATGCAGCGTTTTATTCCTGACTTCTTCATCCTGTTCCAGAACTTTTCATCTTGTCCTGATCCAGAAGACTTTGCAAAACCAAGGCCCAGCATTTGCTGAACTTTCCTTCAGCTAGGCACAAATCTTGAACCATCCCAAACTTCAGGAAAGAATAATTCTGATCCAGTCTAGCTTGCTACCATTCAGTCTTGCCTGCTAAAACTCACAATTCCACTAATCTAACGTGTTCAGTGACCAGAAGGGCCAATCCAATCCAATCCAATCTGAGGTGCAGTCCTGTTGACCAGAAACGCCCAGCTGACCATCCTGCCAGAGGTGCCCTGCTGCTGGTAGGCCCTATCCGGATGACCAGAACCCTGACAGTCCAATCTTAAATTACAGTCGACCGTAAGTATCAATAGGAATCCTAGTGACCCATAGTAGATTTGCCTTGTACAAACCCATCTCTCAACCTATCCCATCTTTAACTTAAGAATCATTCTTGCAACCCTGTTTACAATCCCGAAGCAATTCCCATAAAGAAAACATAGTATCCACTGCGTGAAGAGTTACAAGCAGCCGTGCGTAACTGTGGAGATTCCCGGGCGGCATTCCATTTTTCTTAGTCATTAATATAGTTTAAATAAAACGAATCTGTCATTTTAACACCAAATTTCTGTTTTTCTTCATTCTAATTTTTCAAAAACACCTCTCATTAAAACTTACATAACCTCTTCAATTTTATAGATAGAGATGTAATTTCAACTCTCAGTTAAACCTAAAACCTTTAGCTACATCCACAACCAGAAACAGTATATTTGATCCGTTTTTAGTAAAAATCGCATAGTGAAATTAACACACGAATTTGCATTTTTGCAAAGTTTTACAAGTGTCTTTTCCTATTCAAAGCGTGTCTTAACTCCAATTCTGATTTAAAGTGTGTTCTGTTGCTCATCTTGTAGCTCATGTTGGTTAGAATCTGTTTAGTGTTGCTCTCATAAGGTTTTCTATCAATTTAAGGATTTTTGCACACTTTTATTGTTTCACAAAGCCATTTTCAACTGTCAGTTTAAAAGTGTCAAAGTTCCAAAAACGTTTTCTCTTTTGTTGGGGAGGAAAGATTATATTCAAACACTGTATTCTGTTGTTCATTCCTGAATCCTGCTGCTTACTTACATCTGTGTAGAATTGCTCATTTGTGTATTAAGAACTTGGCAGGGGGAAACCTTAACTTAAACACTATCTTTTCTACAAACCAAAACTGTCTTTTCCCTGTGTTTTATCTTCTGTGCTGCTCAAAAGTGAATTCAATTGCCTTACTTATTTTCTGATTTGTATTGTCACCACATTGGTGATTGCTGCACCATATATATATTAAAAATGTGAGTTGGATTTAATTTGAAATAAATAAATACATATTTACCTTTATCAACCAGCCTGATTCCTGGTCCACTGTGACCTGGGGGTATTTTGAGACGGGTGTGATATGAGTGGTATATCACTCATAATATTGAACCTATAGACATAATAAATAAGTATTTTGTTTGTGCATTACATGCTAGGCGAGACCCTGGTGTGTGCCTGATTGAAATCCTTAACAGTATGAATGAGACTAGAGTGACAAAAGGAAGGGTTGTCTTGCTTTTCCAATAAGGAGTCTATGTGGAGTGACAACAAGCCATCAATAAACTTGGGTAGTATACGATCTTCATTAGTAAGGGGAGAATACCACGTCTCATCCGATGGGTTCACCACCTTCCCCGACAGCTGTCTCCTCCTATGTGATCCTCCCTCATATTACCACCCCCAGGAACAGGATCAGGTAGCAGCTTTCATCCCCTGGCCACAGGGGAAGAGGGACAAGCCGGGAAATCAGTGATGACTCCATAGGATTCCTCACAGTGTGTAGTGACTTGAGCATTTTCCCTGTGTCTGTCTGAGTGCATGAGTGGTGAGGTATTGTGGAATGCAAGTGTGGAATGTTGAACCTGCGAACCCTCTGGGTTCCATGAAGGAGCATTGGGGATTTTAGGATCGGAGCTCAAATCAGAAGGATGTATTTGCCCTGTTCTCCTGCCCTACCTTCTGATCTGTACTTCTAACAATAAAGCAAGCTTTCCTTTTCTACATACCTGGGTCTAGAATGGTTCCTGCTTGGTTAAATACTTACCTGCGGCCAAGGTATGTCAATTTGGCGATGAGATGTAAAAGAGCCTGAGATGAAAGGAGGGCCACTAAGAGGAGGACTTAAAGGAATGCAAATTTCAGCTGAATAGGTGGTACCAGGAAAGGCACTGCAAAGTCAATGGAGAAAGCCCTTTTTTCCAGGAGGAGGTATATGGTGTGAGCGGACAGCACTAGGAACTGAAGCTGAGGCAGCAAGGATTATGGAGGCACAGAGTGGATAGGAGGCCATGAGTAGGGGGTTATGCAACAAAAAATTGCAGAAAAAATGTCCTGATTTGACCCGGTAAATGTGTACCCCGTTATACCATTTAAGGGTTGCGGGGGTGTCCCCTGCATCCATTACATGGATTGCGGCGGCAAAACCACAGCCTTTTTGCCGTGATTTTTTGTGTAAATGGCAATGTTTGCTGCAAATTTAACACATGGAACCGAGTAGGGCAGATGGTGCAACAGGAGTTTGAGATTGTCGAGCTTGTCTTGCGTCATGACCCAGTTGACGTTCGGAGGACCGTGGGAGCACTGTTGCGCCCCCAGAAGACTTGTAGTTCATCTGCTTGACCGGCTGTTGAAGCACCATTCTTATTATCAAAGAGAGTTTGCAGCCGTGAGATCGACGATTGAAAGTTTAATTGGGCTTGCTTTGTAGCAATTGTTTTTTGCCCATGTGTTCGAGCATGAAGGTTGCTAGAGCGCACACTGCGGACGCTATGTTTATTCACTCGACCAGAGGAAAGGACTATACGGAATGGGAGATTGCGAAGGCACTTCCCATGCACATCAGAGGTATCCTGTCCAATATAAATGTATGGACACTGTACAGTAAAAGAGAACGATGAGGCATCGTAGTGCCGTGTGTGTCATCTCATTTTTGATCCATGCTGCCTCAGAGGACTTGAGGCCTGGTGGAGAAAAGAAGCATTGAATATTTTTGTTTGTTTTATTTGCAAATGCAGCACCGTGTGGAAAGCGTGCAGATGCAATGGTACTCTTATTGTTGGTGCGGCATCACCGGATAGAGCGTGATTGAAGTTTTAAAGCGCTTCGCATCCCGTAGCTTCAGAGATGTCCCAGCAGTTTCCCAATTTTTCGCAGTGTTTTGACTTCCAGAGACAGTTACTCTAACACATATAGGGACCGGCTGGGCTGACGCTATACTGAGAAATTAAAATGTTTGGGGCTGCATGGTTTTGTGTACAGGCGGGGGAAACACACGAGAGCGTGGGAATAAGTTATTAGTTGCGTTTAGAGCTTAGCAGTAAGGTTGAAAGTGAAGTGTTAGTTTGTCGAACGTTGGAGCATTGCATACGTTGATCTTTTGCCGAGTTTTTGGAGGCATGCAACATAAAATGAGATCTATTTTAAAGAAGTAGAGTTACATGAAAATTGAGACTTTGCAGATGACCGTGTCATTGGATATTTGCTGTGTGCTAAGTCAGGTGAGTGTAGTGCGCAGGGTTACACGAAGAAGTTAAGTGAATGGTATGTGAGGTGGTTATGAATATTATTTGATTTGTAGTGTAGGAAACTCTGCAATAGATTGAAAGTTACCGTAGCCATATATTGTGATACATGCAAATACAGAAATGTTGAAGTGTTGCGAAGAAATGTGTAAATCGTGAGAGATAGTGTGTGCTGAATGGATTTAGATTACATTGTAAACGTGCTATCTTTGTGTATCAGCACGGCATATAAAGTCCACTTCTGGAGTTTTAGTGGGCTATGATATAGCACACAGTGGGCCTCATTACGAGGCTGGTGGTATATAATACAGGCACGGGTGCCGCTGGTATTTTATTTTTTCGGCGCCCAGGAATGGGCAATTACTGGGTCATTATGGCCTTGCTGGACCCGATAATTGCCCATTCCTGGGCACCAGAAAATATTCTTCTCCATTCCCCCTTGAGCCCCATAGGGCTCAATGGGAATGGGGAAACCAGATGCACCGGCCCCATTATCAACGGTGCCGGTGCATCTGACATGCTCTGCCCGCAGGTGTCAGTATGGCCGCAAGGTCAGACCTGGCGGGCCGCGATGGCACACGCAAGCAGAACTCGTTGTTTGCTGGTCCGAGAACTACAGTACTGGCATGTTTACCGGTACCGTAGTTCCCGGACTGGCAAACTTATGATGAGGACCTGTGTCCAGGAGTTTGAGTAGTGTATAAAAGAAGTTGAAGCATAGTGTACCAGAGCTTAGACCAAGAGTTGTAAGCCACACGCACCTAGTGTGCCAAAGGTTGAAACATTTGTGTGTGTAGGAGTAGGAGGCCGCAATCACTTGAAGTGCAGGAGTTTAGTTCACGAGATGTGGCTGTAAGCTATTGAGTGTTCAAACATGTTGGGTCACAAGATGAGGCGTTAAGCCATTGTGTTCCCAATCAATTGAATTTCTGTAGTATTGTAGGATACACTAGTCATGCAACTGTAAAGGCTATAACCAACTAAAGGAGCATGTGTATACGGGCCATGATGGTATCAGGATAAGCATAGGATATAAAGGTACATTGTGCATGAATCCATGTGATATTGGGTGATGACCGTGTGTCACACAGATTCAGGTTATTTTATTAATAATGAGTTCAAGGTGTAAGAGTCATTAAATGAAGACATGTTTTAGTGACACGAGAGGATATGATAGGATTTTGTGAATAATTGAAAGAAAATGTAATATAGTATATTTTTAATGATGCAATCCAATTAATGTAAGTCCTTTTAATGTACTTAATAGAAGGTATCCCATTTAGTCCATGGATTAATAACCAAGTCCTTATTTGGTCTTATTTAACAGATATCACCGGGAAGTAGAAGCCCTAATAAAACCCCTTGCCATTCTTAGCGGACTAAATTTGGAATTTCCAATCCTGAGGACTCTCTCATCCCAAAATCAGCTTGCTGACAATGCTCTTTAAAGAATATAAAAACACAAGGTCAGAATCTTGTTCTATATTTTCCTCCAGTTGAGTTATTTTCACACTTTAAAGTTCGAGTCATTAGTCACTTGACTATTACAGTTAGGAATATTTATGCACCTATTATTATTTTTTTTGTAAATATTGTATTTCGGATCTGCCTTCAGAATACTTGTACAAAATTAATAGCAGTGAGATTTCTATCACTAATATATCTAAATGGTCACGATGAATGTTCAAAGATGTGAATAGTGGTAACTAGAAATACCAAGATGTTGCTAAGGCACTTATATGAAACGGATATATTCAACAGATATTGTCAAAATTGTTTACAATATTATGTCAAAACATTAATGTAAGCACAATTGTAATTTCTCTGTAGAAATCACTTATTGCCCCTGATGAAGAGTGTGATGCACTCGAAACGTGTTGGGCCCCTCCTGACTTCGACATCATGAATAAAAAGAAGATGGTTTCTTGTGACCCAAAATTGTTTGTTTGAGAAATTTTCTTTTAAGAATATTCTGTTTCCATTTTTATATAAATCGATTTAATGTCATGGTTGAATACTCTTAATTATTGGTCTGACTTACCAGACAAAAGATAGTGTGCAGGGGACGTAAGTTCCCAACTAGGGAACTTTGTTGTATTTTTTGTATATCACGCAACCTAGGTGTCAAGGTTGCATCCTTCTCCTCTGCACCTTTAATCACATCCTTAGATACACTTATTTTCTATTTACATATCAATCATACCGAATTCATCTCGACATAGGGTGTGCTTGTGGTGTCAGTTGTTCTTTTCACGTTTTTTTACCCCGGAAGGGGTTGACACCTTTCCAAGACACTAGCACCCCGTGATTTAGAAATGTAATTTTCTAAAATCAATACCTTAACAGATAAATCTGCAACAACCTTAGCATTCACAGATGAAGAAGCTGAGAGGGTCCTAGGACTAATCAAGGACAATAGTGCAGAAGCAACTAACAGGGAAAGCCCGGACATTCTTATACAAAAACTGGAACGGCTTATACGGAGAGAAATTTCGCAAAAATTGCACGCAACCACCCTCGCCCAATATTATAAATCTAAAAGAATTCCCAAAGGGCTCAAAGTATATTTGCGGCCAACACTGTGCAAAGACAATAAAGAATTTGTAAAAAGGTGGGAACACATGCTTAGCAAATATTCATTGGACATGATATTATTGAGCATTGAGGAATTGGCAAAATCACTACACACGATTAATTAGGAGATTGAAGAGGTCTCTACCCAGCTTACAAAACTTAAATCAGCCGCAGAATTGCATCAAATCCTAGAGGACACTAATTCTAAACTAGAAAACTACAAACGAGAAATTGAACAAAGGAAAATACGGAAATTTCGAAGGGACACACTAGATTACGCAAAAGAAATTGTATATACGTGGCAGGAATATTACGGTAACTATAAACCTAAACCTTACGCACCAGCGGGACCTAGAAAACCGTCCTCAAACAACAACACTGACAGCAGTGAAGTTACCAGTGGAGAACAGGAGGAGCGACCTAGCACAAGTGCCACAAATACTGTACTTACGGACCCGGTACTAATACCACCAAGAGCAGCAGATGTAACAGTTCCACCAACCGTCGCACCGCCTTTTTTAGGAGAAGGCAGACCCGGAGAGGGAAAAGGAAAACCTCGGCAAAAGAACAAGTGAATTCAACACTGATCATTAATATTTCCTCTAAAAAACTATCTAAAGCACAGATAGACACATTAAGCCTGGGGACGTCCTTTATACTGACCAATTCTACTTCACTGTTTGAAGAAGAAATCAACCTATTCAAATTAATCCACAAAATGAGTTGAAGATTTTCTTTGACAATCTCGGACAAACCTTGACATCTAAAGACCATGAATACCTAGAAATGAAAAATAAGAGCTCCTTTCATCCGCAGATTAATAACCCTCTGGTGAATCTATTTAAGACAAAAACCACGAAAGATCTTAAGAAAATTAAATATGAAGCACCGCGGACACAGAATATCCTCAGACACCAACTAAAAATAATCAAAGATTTAGCGGAGGACAATTCCTTAACAATCAAACAGGCGGATAAAGGAGGTGCCCTGGTGCTAATGGACACTATCCAGTATAACACAGTCTGTCTAAGACTTCTCAATGACAGAGATACATATCTTCCATTGGACAATGACCCTACAAATGAGATCCGATCGCTCATTATACAAGTGGTAGAGAAAGCCAGCACTAATGATTGGATATTGGACAAGACTGAAGAATTTTTGATCAATAAGAATCCTATAATTCCTGTCTTCTAAGGATTACCAAAGATCCACAAGAATGCCAGAGACCCTCCATTCAGACCAATTGTGGCAGGTACTAATAGCATATTTCAACCATTGGCGATATATCTTGACACTGCACTGCAGCCTCTAGTACAAAAGATCCCTACGTATTTAAAAGATACAACACATTTTTTACAGACAATCAGATCATTGGACATACATTTTCCTGACCCGTTGTTGTTTTCTATGGATGTCAGCAGCCTATATACCTCAATCCCTCACAACGAGGGAATTGCAACTTTAGAGTGGTTCCTTCTAAATAACGACGAAATCTCCGTCTACAAAACTTTTGCGATTGAACCAATAAACCTAATTCTATATAACAACTACTTCAGGTTTAATGAGCAGTATTACATGCAAGTCTCAGGCGCATCCATGGGCTCAGCCGTGGCTCCTTCATACGCAAACATTTTTATGTTCAATTCTGAAAAAACATATGTCCTGGAACATCCTCAATGGAAGAACAACATACATTGTTGGCTAAGATACATAGATGACATTTTTGGAGTCTGGAATGGTTCAGAACAGGAATGAATGGAATTTTGGCAATATATTAACCGTTGCAATCCAAGGATCAAATTCACCATTGAAATCGGTAAACCACAAGTACATTTCTTAGATGTTACAGTTGAATGGAAGGACATGGAGTTAATCACATCCATCTTCAGGAAACCTACTGACGTCAATAACTCTCTGCATTATAATAGCTTTCATCCAAGACACTTGAAAGAGAATCTCCCATACAGTCAGCTCCTATGAGCCAAATGGATTTCTTCAGATACAGAAAGACTTCAAACTGAATTTGAAACCATGAGAGCCAGATTTCAAGAACGAGGCTTCCCAGATGAAATAATAACTCAAGCCATTCAGAGGACTGAAGCTAACTCCCGTGAGACTCTGCTTACCAAACATCATATCCCAGCAAAATCCGACCATATCTACACATTGAAGTATTCGGGACAAAGCTTTCAAATCAAGACAATCATCAACAAGAACTGGGACTTGATAAAATCAGGCCCTAACCTCAATCGACTTTTTCCATCACCTCCAATGTTGGCTTACAAAAGAGGCAAAAATCTACGTGACACCTTGATAAAAGCAGAGAAAACGAAAAAGTCGACCCAAAGACTTCTTACAAGACAAAAACTAGGGACCTTTCCCTGTTTAAACTGCCAACATTGTTCCAATATCATTAAAGTAGACCACATTAGACACCCAAACAATGGTAAAAAGATTCCATTAAGAAGTTACGCAACGTGCGAATCCAAAAATGTCATCTACACGATAAAATACCATTGCGGGAAATACCATGTGGGGAAAGACCAGCCGACATGCGAAAGAAAGATGGACAGAGCACAAATCCCAAATCAGGACCAAAAACTTGAAATCACCAGTATTTCGACACTTCAGAGATAATAACCATAATATCTCCCAGATGAGATTTGCCATTCTGGAAGTTCCACACCCCCCGTCAAGGCGAAGCAACCTACCAAAATTACTAGCTCAGAGAGAGCTTTTTTGGATACACAAACTCGATGCCATGTCCCCATTGGGGCTTAATGAAGAATTTGATCTAGGTCCATTCATTTGAAATAACTAAAACCACATTTTTTACATACTTAACTTGTGAAGTCCAGTCTGGGTAATATACCTCAACTCAAACAGCAATTTATTAGAATGTGAACCTTTTTTACAGGACAGGTGAAGTGTAACCAATTTCTGGATCATTTCTGTCCAGACTCAGTGCAAACCGTGTCTCCATCTTTTGACAAATATTGTTGTTGAAAACTTTTGTTGTACTTATATCAAATGATGTCAAGATTGTGAACCCTAGGTAGGAATGAACTCCCTTTGTAGGGTTTCAAAATGACTTGACATTCTAAATTATGAACATGTTTGACTGCACAATGTAAGAGGAAATGGCAGAATCATTCCATTGTAGAAATAAAACAAGCGAGTCCCCTTAAAGGGGTCCCATCTTAAGTCAATTCATCTGCACCAGAGACGTATTTATAGTAGTATGTAAAACCTGGTATTTCTGATAATCCCTTACAAATCCTCGTGTTTGTAGTTTTACTTATGACTCTTGCACGTTTTGGAGCTCTTCCAGCATATTTCAGGCTTATTAGACCTCACACTTGACTCTCTACTCAGTAGTACTCACCTTCCTCTTATAGAAGTCTAGAGAGAAGTTTTTTTATCCTCCCCTTTTTTTGAGCTAATCTACATGCCCGTAACTACAACGCGTCGGATTTTGTTTGCATGTGACGTCATTCACGTTCAGCGCGTGATGACGTCACTTGGTAAACAACAACTGACACGTCTTTAATTTTCTAAATAGCTCCCGCAAATTTCTTTTTCTAAAGAATGATCATGCTCATCCATATTCAATGATTGTTCCTATACATGCCCAGTTTATTCCTAATATAAATAAACCCATTGGATACCGGAGCATCTACGTCACACGCGCATGCGCGTGATGACGTCACACTCGAGCATCAACGTCAGACGCGCATGCGCGTGATGACGTCATGACCCAATTACACATAAATTCCGATTGTTCAAACAACATGGAGTCCAGCTATCCCGAGGGATCCTGACTCCATGGGACTGAACTACGGATTTAAGGTAAGAGTACAGCCGTTAGATTAAGGTAGAACCACCCTCTTGTGGACTCAATCCCCATGATTTCGACATTAGATTAACTACAGCCCTTATTATTGTTTTTATTGTTTTTTAACTCAGACCGGGTCGGCACTCACAGAGACCTTGCAGCCTGACCCACTTGATTTATCCGCTGCCTCTTCTCAAGGAGTGAACACCCGGACTTCTATGTAAGTCCTTTTAATGTACTTAATAGAAGGTATCCCATTTAGTCCATGGATTAATAACCAAGTCCTTATTTGGCCTTATTTAACAGATATCACTGGGAAGTAGAAGCCCTAATAAAACCCCTTGCCGTTCTTAACGGACTAAATTTGGAATTTCCAATCCTGAGGACTCTCTCATCCCGAAATCAGCTTGGTGGCAACGCTCTTTAAAGAATATAAAAACACAAGGTCAGAATCTTGTTCTATATTTTCCTCCAGTTGAGTTATTTTCACACTTTAAAGTTTGTGTCATTAGTCACTTGACTATTACAGTTAGGAATATTTATTCACCTATTATTATTTTTTTTGTAAATATTGTATTTCGGATCTGCCTTCAGAATACTTGTACAAAATTAATAGCAGTGAGATTTCTATCACTAATATATCTAAATGGCCACGATGAATGTTCAAAGATGTGAATAGTGGTAACTAGAAATACCAAGATGATGCTAAGGCACTTATATGAAACAAATATATTCAACAGATATTGTCAAAATTGTTTACAATATTATGTCAAAACATTAATGTAACCACAATTGTAATTTCTCTTTAGAAATCATTTATTGCCCCTGATGAAGAGTGTGATGCACTCGAAACGCGTTGGGCCCCTCCTGACTTCGACATCATGAATAAAAAGAAGATGGTTTCTTGTGACCCAAAATTGTTTGTTTGAGAAATTTTCTTTTAAGAATATTCTGTTTCCAATTTTATATACATCGATTTAATGTCATGTTTGAATACTCTTAATTATTGGTCTGATTTACCATACAAAAGATAGTGTGCAGGGGACGTAAGTTCCCGACTAGGGAACTTTGTTGTATTTTCCCGTAGGAGTACTGCCCAGGTTGTCTGCGACTGAGTACTCAGTGCATTTTTACCTTGGTGGCTTTAGCCTTTGGTACACCCCCAATGGTGGTAAGGAACTGCCACACCGATGATTCCCTCTGGGTGCTCGAAGTAGGCATTTCCTCTACGTCATCTTCCTGGTCTTCTTGGTTGTTTTCTGAATTATTGCACTACTTCCGTTGTCTAGGCCCTCCCGCTGGTGGTAGTGGTGGTGGTGCCTTGTTGGGAGGAGGAATGGCAATAGTTGATGCCATTTTCGAAGATAAACAGCAGTTGTGCTAATATTCCTCCAAGCATATGCTATTTCTGAGATTGAAAATGGATTATCATTAACAATAGGTGTAGGAGCTGTGCATGGATACATTTTCAGTTTAAAACTTCTTAGATCAGATGGAAACCCAGTTTCAAACTTTTCCTGAAGCACAAACCTGTTCAGGAAGTGCAGATGCGTTTGCGAACATGTCATCATGCCGTGCACGGGAGGTCACATGACACTGTCCGGAAACTCTGTGGTCACTTCAGATGTTTCTGAACATCAGCGAACACAAAAACAGTGGAAAAAGTTGCAATACGTGTATAGAAGTGTTAAAAATGTTGCTAGGAGGGAGAATGCCCCCGTTTTAAGTAAAAACTTTGTGCATCAGTCAAAACTACAGCTACATTGGGGGTAAGTATTATATTAGGAGGTTGTTAGCAAATTAGGGTGTACTGGTAAAAATCCATCAAATAATTCAATGAAAAAACTTTGTTAAAGGGACATTATGGTTAAATTGCACTAATAAAAACTGATGAAATTCAGTGAAAAAAAACATTGTTAAAGGGACATTACGGTTAAGTTGCACAGATATAAAAAACCTCTGAAATTCATTAAAACAACTTAGTTAAAGGGACGTTATGGTAACAAGTAAAACAAGTAAGCCCCATAACTCATGTCACCACTGTGCACTGCTAAAACTAACACCCAGGACATCTAAGATGACATCACACATGTCGTTTATGACATCACTGATGACATCACATATTAAATTAATTGTCATAAAAAGTTCCCAGTAGTGGTTGCATTCAAAATGCTGGTAGCAACATGTCAGAGGTGATTAGAAGATCAATCAGGAAGAAACTCATGTATTAAAGAATGTACTTATCTAAACAAAAAACTATAATGGAGTGTTGTTAATACAGGAACATAATCATACATACACATAGGAAATGGCTGCAACATGCACCATAGAAGTACAATATTTTGAATCCGGTAATTTTCAATCGTAAAATAATGAATGCTACCTTATCACAGTTTTCAGAAATGTTAAACATGGAATAAATAGCAAACAATTCAAGACTTAATACCCACTTGCGTTAGTACAAACAATACATATGTAGACCCACAATGCATACAAATCAGAGGCATATACAGGGAAACAAAAGCAAGGAAGAAAGAAATGACATCACGAGAAAATTTCAGTAACATTCAAGTTCATCTTCATGTTTACAAATGAATTGTGTGTTTGAGGCCTGCTTATTGCCCCATGTATGTGCACCATAAGCTCATACTAATCTCTAAGGAAAGTAATATTAGAATATATGACAAGGTTAATGTCTAGACATATAGCACCTTTTGAATTTTAATATTTTGACTGTCAGTGAACAAAAATGCGTGGCCTAGATGTATCAGTGAACAAAAACAAGTGGGCCAGATATGTGATGTCATCAGTGATGCCATAAATGACATTTGTGATGTCATCTTTGATGTCCTGGTTGGTAGAGTTAGCAGTGCGCGGTGGTGGGGCAAGCTATGGTTGCTTAGCTTACCATAACTAGGAATTTCTGGGGTGTTTGGTTTTTACTTGTTACCATCCCTTTAACCAAGTTTTTTCACTGAATATATATATATATATATAAATATAAATGTCATAGCGCCACCCATTAGCCATCACCTCCAGTTCAGAGACGTGCATGCCTTTTGCTCCAGAAAATTGGCTTTGATTATGGGGCAGTGCTATTCTTGAAATGCCTCATGTGGCTCTGAATGGGAGGCGATCTTCCAGTGATGGCGGGAGGTTACTGCTGTGATATGTCTGAAATGACTTATTTTACTTTCACATTTCATGTGGACAGGTTTTTTCAAGCCTTTATAAGCCCACCATAACTTTGCTTGTGTTTGTTAAAAAGACCCCAAAGATATAACCTCAACAATGTCCGACTTTACTGCACTAATGATCCTTAATAAAGGTGAAACATATATGCAGTTGTCTGTATCCTTCAGAGCTGACTGCCTTGGATTGAAAAAGTAATGTATTTAATAACACTGGCCTACAAGATGAATATAACTTTCTGGAGCAACATCGCTGAAGTGAAAGGACTTTTTTAGATATACCCCCCCATCCTTGCTACCCCTCACCCCCTGGAATTTTCTTCTTATGCAATTTTAGTAAATTATTGTATTTTTGCATGTTCTCTATGCTCATGGACTATGGGTGATGTTTGCAAATGAAACATTGCTTCCTTTTCAAAAGGTATGATATTCCTCAAATGTTCTAATCAACCAATGTTGCTGCTATGTCTCTGTCTTATGTGATTGGTTGAGAGGCATCAGCGGACACCTAATCAGGAAGTGATTCTTAAGACAAAATCAAAAAATCACTAGTTGCTTTGTAAGACCAGCAGAGAAAGGGTGGTCTTCATCTGCTGGTGAGGTACCATCATGCCAACACATTACAGACTACCAAAAGCTGCCAACTTTATGCAGAGTTATGTTCCTTCTATTTTGTTACAGTTGTATGCACCTAGTTATATGGCCCTTTAAGAAATTGGAAAAAGAACCAAAAATTTGAAAGGCATTTAATAAATAATTCCTCTTTTGGCTTTTAATATATCATTTGTATCCTACAAGGCCACCAACTAAGGCCAATCGAATTCAGAAGAAGTGTATCTGCCGGTCTGGCCATGTCACAAACAGCACAGGGCTCATATCCACGTTGAGAAACCAGCCAGGACAACTCATGGCTTGCCGCAGGGACCAGAGTCCCACAAGCACAACATCATCAAAAGATGGCTGCCACATTTGGAAGAGCTGTGCTGAGTTCCCAGGCTGCAGCAACGCACCATCAATCACCTGATTGGCTGCTGCACACATCTACCCGCACACCTCACCAAGCCGGAAAGGCGATGCCGGCCACCCCACAAGGCCACCAACTAAGGCCAATGGAGTTCAGAAGAAGATCTCTGCCAGTCTCGCTGGGACCGCAAGGTAACACCCACCCGCATTCATGGCAAGGATCCTCCAGTTCTCCATGGCCCGCACATCTTCCGACAAGGCAAAAGTAAGCCTGCTCCTGGAAACAATGCTATTGCCTGCCCCTTGATCTGCCGCTTTGCCCGTTATGCGCCTCAGTTGCCCCTCAGTTGCGCCTCAGTTGCGCCAAGTACTTCAAACTCCTGCTTTCTAGTCACTTCCTCACACCGGCATACAACCCTGACCTGACATCCACCCATATGCCCTCTGCTTTTCCAATCTGCCCAGATGGTGCACAGCTAGCTATCAAGGAATTATTCTACTGTGTGCTCAACAGCACAGAGTCTGGATTGTCACCGGGGCAAGCAGGCGCCAACACCAGCACTGCACAAAACTCCTCCAGCAACAAAGTTCATAAGCCTGCTCCCATTTCTCACCCGAGATACACCTGAGAAGCACCGCCTGTAGAAACATGAGGCTCGGCACAAGGACTCACAGCCCACCTATCCTTCTGGGCACAAACTCTAGGATCAATATGAATATGCACCTAGGACGGCGCACATACATTAATTCCCACAGGAAACTGAACCACCGCTGCTTTGATCCCAAGATTACAACTAAGAGCACACCTCCACAGATCACCACCCAGGCACCTAGCACTGACCCTCACATACACCAAGAGGCTCTCCAACCTGACTCAGCCACCTCTACCCATACTAATGCTCCTTATACCACCACCTTGCCTATCATACACCTGACACTGCTGATGGGAGCCCTCATCAACTCAAGATCCATTCTTGCGCATGCCCTTGACATATATGACCTTGTTATCATCCTCAAACTTGACTTCCTGGCCATCACTGAATTGTGACTGCACGCAGCCGCTGGCCCAGCCCTTTCAGCAGTAATCCCCTCAGGCTATGCTGTAAATAGGAGTGACAGACCTAATTCCAGAGGGAGAGGTGTTGCACTGATTGCTAAAGAATCCCTTCCCATCATACACCTCACTACATCGCTGGAAGGAAACTGTGACCTAATCTCGACCAAAATATCTATCTCTCACATAGGTACTATCAACCTCCACATTGTTTATTGCCCACCAGGCCCCATCATGTCATCTGAGGCTGATCTCTTACATACATTATGCACTAACATCAAGCCCACTTCCAGAACAATTCTCCTACGAGACTTGAATATTGGCTTAATGACCCCCGACCTCAATGCCACCTCGGCAGCCAACGCACTCAGCGCACTGAGATTTACACACTGAATCAACAACCTGACCCATGTCTAAGGCTGCAATTTAGACTGGGTAGCAGACAATATTTGCCAAATCTATATCTGTGCCAACACACCCTGCCCCTGGCCACACCACCACATTGTGTCTTTCACTATCTCACCTACTAGACATCCCACCCACGCCACAGCTGCCAAGCCTTCCACTCTAGCCCACAACTACAGCAAACTCACAAAGGATGTCATTGCTACAGGCACTGCATCCATTTCACCTTCACAGCGATACCCTAGCATACTTGCTGACCTCTACGATAAAACACTTACCACCACAGTGGACACCGTTGCCCCCCTATCGTCCCACATATTTAAACAAGTAAGACATCTCAATGTCTGGTTTTATTCCGAGCTCTGAGAGCTCTGTGCCAAAAAGCATACTGCAGAAACTAACTGGAGAAATAACCCTACGGACACACAGAACATACTATTTGTCACAGCTGCTAAAATCTCTAAACAAGTAATTACCACAGCAAAATCCACCTCTTACAGCATAAGACTTGCCAGTGCTAAATCCTGCACTCAGGATATATGAACCATACTGAGGGAACTATGAACCCCAGCTGCCCCCCACCCCCACACCTGTCATTATTAAAAACGAAGCCCGGTGCACAGAGATGCAAAGTGCCATGCTGAACAAAAGTGACGAACTACACAAGAAACCTCACCACAAACAATCCTTACTTAAAAACCTACTAGTACCTACCTCAGCACACTCACCAGCTGGAACAATAAATGCCACAGTTCAGACCCTGATGTTCAATTTCAGCCCAATCACAGAAATGGAGGCTGCCTCCATATTAAAAAGCCTGAAACCCTCTAGGTGCAAAAGGGATATCTGCCCAGCTTCCATCATAAAGGACTGCTCAGAAGCCCTGGTCCACTTCATCAGCAGATTCATCAATAGCTACTGTGCCTGCTGCCCAGTACCTTCCTGCCTTAAAGAAGCTTGGGTTCTTCCACTGATCAAAAAAATACTTACTTGAACCCTCCATCCCCAACAACTACCGGCCCATTACCACTGTCACTTTTCTCTTGAAAATATTGAACAGAGCAGCACATTCAAGATGCAGCAATTCCTCGAGACTCACCAGATCCTAGGAACATGCAAATCAGGCTTCTGACCAGGCCATGGCACGGAATCCACCCTGCTCGACTTGAAGAACCAGCTGGATGAGTTCAGAGACAAGGGGAAACCTGCCCTCCTTCTTCTCCTGGATGTCTCAGCTGTGTTCCAGTTAGTTGACCATCCAATACAGTGCCAGCACCTCACCACTGTGGCCTATTTTTCTCCTGAGACTACTTCCGGGGTTGCTTCATTTTTAAAGGACAGATCCATGAGAGTGTTTGCCGAGAACGCCAGTGCACCCCCTTTGCCCATCCCATGGAGGGTGTACCAGGGGACGTGCGTATCCTCCACCCTCTTTAATATATTCATCAGACCCCTCTTTGACCTGCTAGACTCCATCGGCATATCCTACCCTACACCAACTATGTTCGATGAGACCCAAATTCTTCTCCCCTTGTCAGGCGACTACCTAGATGACACTTGCGCCCTAATGAGCATGTTCATGATGATCCAAGCTTGGATGGCCGCCCACGCCTCTGTCTGAACGAAGAAAAGACAGAGATCCTTTTGATTAGGCAATCAACTGTAATCAAGAAGCTCAAATCCTAGTATGCATCTTTCAACATTGACGGCAACTAGATTCCGGTATCCTCCTCAGTAAAGACCTTAGGAGTGTACCTCGATCCCACCCTTTGACTCACAGGGCAGGTGAATGCCATTGCCTCATCTTCCGCACACAAGACTAAACATATTAATGCCTCCAGATCCTTCCTCTCCCAGGACAGTTGCCTCACTATCACCTGAGTCATCATTGGGGCAAGACTAGACTATTGCAACACCTTGTTTGTGGGCACCTCACAGCACAACATTCGTAAGAAGCAGGTGATCCAGAACATTGCCATCAGAGCTGTCTGCAATATAGCCAAAAGGAAGGATGCACATTGGCTTCCGATTGGTGAACAAATCATTTTCAAGACCACATTGATTATACACAGATGCCTCACCAACTCATCCCCTACCTATCACTTGCAGATGATTTTCAGAGCCTACTCAGACAAACCCCTCAGGTCGGCATATACTAACAGGATTATGCTGCCGAAATTTGAACGGACTAAAGCTGGTGGGGCAAGCTTTCCTACTTTTGCAGCTAGACAATGGAATGCACTTCTGCCAGCACTGAGAGAAGAACAGTCATATTGGGTGTTCAGCAGAACACTGAACACCTGGTTATTGGCTTGACTTTGTAGGAGAGGGCCTCACTCCTCTGATTTTTCTGTTTCTCTGTGTTTGCCTATTTGTGTTACCTCCCCAGACTCTGTGTGACTGGTTGTAACAGGACCTTGATGCGCTTTATAAATGTAATAAATAAATAAATTCATAAATCTTACAATTTAAGGTTCTTTAACATATTCAAGACACCATAGAGAAGATAAAAACCACATTACATAGAAAATAACTGTTTTTTATACATTTAATTACATTTCATTGTTGTGAATGAAGTGTAAATAACTTCAACATATCGGTCATAAATACATAGATCAATATGAATAAGTAGTTTAGACCCACTATAATTAAATAATTAAGATGTGTATTGAATAATAGTAGATACAATGATTATTATTATTATTATTATTATTATTATTATTATTATTATTATTATTAATAGTATTATTACTATTGTTATTATTATTAGGAAATTCATTGAGCAAAGACCTATCTTTGGGAAGCAAGGGAATGCTTTGCAAGTCAAAGGATGAAGGATGCAGTGAGGAAGTAGAGGTGCAAGGGAGTGGAGAGCTAACAACCTGGAGGGGTGGGCCGGCAAATTGGCATCAAAGGATCTACAGGAAACCATGGGAGTAAACAGGGGAATAGATCACCCAGTCTCATGTTAGGTGGGGAGGGTGAGTGTGTGGAGGAATCATTTTTGAAGAGGTGAGTCTTGAGCGCCTTCCTGAAATGTACAAGTGAGGGGGCGAATCTGGTGTTTCAGATTATAGGGGCGTAGATAAAGAAAGCCTGTCTTCTGGTTGTTTCTTTCCTGCACCAGCAAAGTTCAAGTCTGGATATGTCCTTACTTCTGGTGGATTAAAGGCCTTCAGAGATGCAGAGCTTCTCAGCAAGGTAGCTCGGGCCATCATGGGGACAGCCTTGTGGATGATGCAGCAGGATTTGCAGATTCATGCGAACAGTAGGAGCCGGTGCACTTCAATGAGGATCAGGGTAATGTGGTTGAATTTATGTAATTCTTTGATGAGTCATGCTGCGGTATGTAGGAAACATCTCAGGGGTGCCTGACTAGTCATTGGAAGGCCTTCCAGATGGACATTTCCCCCATCCAGGTGGGATAGGACCAAGGCTTGCACTGCCAATTTGTTGTTTTCTGGGATTAATAGCTTGATTTTCCACCGGAGAGGAAGTTGATACCAAACATTTGTGTCTTCCTAGCTATGTGCTACCTGAGGAGAGGAGTTTTTCGATGTTAATCCAAAGGGACTTTGCGCAGGTGGTCAGCTGGGGTTTGAAATCCTTGTGGTTCAAAGCGGACAGTCAAGTGCGGATGTCTTGGTATTTGTGTTGTTGATCATCAGTAGGAATTAGGTTTTGAAACCCACTAAGAGAACCACATTTGTGAAAATAGTGAAGTAAATGCTCAATTGATATTAGTAAACATTATCAATAACAATAATATTATGGGTATGCCTGAACCTAAATGTTTTCCTAGGAGTCACATCTACTATTCTTTATTGTAACTGTGACATAATTAAAAATAACAAACATTGTCACAGGTGAAAAAAGTGACAAAGGAATCATTCCAAGACTCAGAGATGGTTCAAGGGTTATTATTTGTGTGTTTTTCTCCCTCATTTTCAAAAGCACCTCCTGCCTAACCAAGGCATTCCTGGCCCCAGGTTAGTTGATAGCGAATGTTAACCCCCTACTGTCTAATCTCTCCCTTAAACTCGAAGTCAGCACTGTGGAATCAGAAAAATACAATATTACGGCTTTTACACCATGCAAAGAGAAATACACCAACAAGGGCTTGTAAAGATTCCCAGAATCTTTATTGCAATACTGTACAGTTTACAAAACAAAGTGCACAAATAGCTATTTGGCCGTCAGTACATCACAGAGACCACCAGCAGGTTCAATGTGAGCAGTGAACAGGAATTGCTAGCTGGACATCAGCGTATTTATACAATTTCTTCATAACGATGTCCAGCATCCTACAGTTAATCATGTACTGGGCTAGGGTCGCGCCAGGTTCATTCCTAATTTACATATCTCGTGCATGTGGTTTACCTTTTAATACATTTACTAACAAGCACTATTATTCTCTGGGTTTAACTTTACACTCTTTACACATTGCTTTAATGCAGGTCAAACATGTTTCGCATGCCATGTTTAAACAGCGTTATTGTTCTTCTATACTTGTGGGTTAACATCGCCGATTCAAGTAATCCCCTGATCCCGAGGTCAACAAAGGACAAGGTCTACAAGACCCTAACATGTAGCCTGCAGGCAGGTTGGACATTAACTCTCCTACAAAGGTTGAAGAGGTTAAGTAAGAACAAGAGAACACAGGTCGGCCATTTTAGGCCACAGGGTGACTTTGCACGATAAACTAAAATGGCGGCTTTAACCTAAAATGGAGGCTTGATTCACTTGAGGTCATGACCTTGCAATACGGATTTCCTCGCAAAGCGGCTGGGCATAGGCCAACATCTACGATGAGGACGAAACAATACTATATCAGTTTTAACAAGCACCTAAAGGCACAATACCTATTATAACTAGACTGACTGAGGGGCTTCCTAAAACTGTCCCTACTCTAGCCAGTGTTGATTGTTCTATAAAGATTGGGAATATGCCTTGCAAATGCCCTGTGTGATTCACTTTTGAGACCATCACTCTCATACTCCCCTTTATTGTCTCTGTACCTCTTACTACTCTCCTCCAACTCAACCCAGTTTTGCTTCCCAGCTCCCTCAAATATACTGCACTGCTGATGTTGCTTACTCCATCTAGGGGTTGCATCCTCTCTTTTATGATACTCCTCCCTCCTCCTTGCTAACACTCACACCTCCAAACTACTACTCCTTCCTTCACTCAACATCTACTCCGTCTCCCTCCTTTCACTCAGTATTGCATCCTTTACAATCACTCTGATATTGCAGTACCACTTCTACTCATTAGCCACCTTCTCCAGAAATTGCATCCACACTTCCCCACTCCTTTCAACCTCCTGCTTGCTTCTTGATTATCCACCGTCTCCACCTTTGACCTCACCTGAATAGCCCCAACTTCCTGCTGCATATGCATCTCCTCTGCTGGTATGCTGTTCCAAAAGGCAATCAATAGTGTTGTGCGGACCAACTCTGGGCGCCACTGAGATAAGTACCACAAGGAAGGACTCCCCTTTTGTCCCTTCACTTTTGAGTCTATCACAAACATACCTTGTCACAGATGGCACAGAACATCACTTAGAGTTGTAGACAAAGTTTAAGGGTTTTTCTTTTTCTTTGTGGGACCCAGAGTTATTCATCTATCTCTGTCTGTGCTTGACCCTCTTCCCCATCCCTGGTGTCTGTAACCTCTAGTTAGTGCCACTAAATATTGAGCACTACTGTTTAGAAACTGTCTTAAGTTACACAGGGTACTGTAAGATGTTGGCAGTCTAATCTCCCTGGGGGACTTCCTATCTGTCCCTATTCTATCTAAGGGTTAGAGTTCAAATTGCACACTGGCTTCAGTTAGGCTAACTGTAACGCTCACCTGATTCCCGTAGAGGCGCCGGTCTTGACTGGGCGTATACCGTATCTTCAAAGGTGACGTGTAACACACGGCTGGCTCTTTGGGCTGGACCTCAGTGCACTGTATGTTTGACTCGAAGGGTAGGATGTCTGCAGATAGAAAATATGGGATTAATGAACTGGGTTATTGAATGTCTCTCTCTTCTTCCCTTTCTCTTCTCCTGTAGAACCCTGAAGGTTAACGCTCTCACCTTAGGTAAGTGAACGCTGTGCTCTCCATCTGCCTCGGGGCAGGGTGCTGTAACCAGTTTCTTCACTGGATAAGGGGAGCAGGCCTCTTGACTTCAGAGGACTGCTGTCCGTCGTTTACTGCACGAACGGTAAGTTTCGAGTAATTCTAATGTCTTTAAAGTCTTTAGTAATGATGTCTCTTGTTTTGCAGGGTTCCGGCGATGGTGGATGATGGGCTGAAGTGAGTTGAAGATGGAGCCCGTGTGATGAATAGAAGCGCCTGGAAGCACGTAAGTAAGCGCTTGTTGCCTGCTTCACGATGCGCTCTAACTGTCTTTTTATTTTGCAGGTACAAGTTCGGAGCGGCTGCAGGGTGCCGGAATACCCACTGGGTTAGATGTGGAAAGGAGTAATGGCACGTGAGTATTAAAGTTCCCCAATGTCTTTAAACGCACCTTGTTTTGTCTTTCAGATGCGGGATGCAGCGCCGAAGGCCTCCGGAGCGTGCGAAGAGTTGGTAAGCTTTTGTCTTTCAGATGCCGGAATGCAGTGTGAAGACCTCCGGAGCGCACGAAGAGTAGGTAAGCCTTTGTCTTTCAGAATGCAGCGCGAGGCGTTGGTGACAGCCGATGGCCCTGGTAAGTGAAGAGCTGTCACTGAAGACAGTAATGCTAACCTGTTCTTTCTTGTCTTTAGAGGTGTTGCTGAAGACTGGATTCAGGATGGTAAGCCTTTTTCCTTAGGCCCAGGATCAGATGCAGAAGACACGATGAGCGTTCTGCTGCAGAGGATGCAGAATACCGCAAAGCAAGATTCATCCATCGGGTGTGGTTTAAATAGCCTCCTGTAGTGCTTAGGTGTCTCCTTCCACAGCCACGCCTAGGTAAGAAAAGAGTTCCTGCTTTCCAGAAGAGTTCCAGTGTTCTGAACCTAGGGAGTGGCTCCTGCCCCACCCAACAGGAAAAGTAGTTCCAAACAGAAGAGGATCAGAGGCTCAACTGGCAGGCAAGTAAGCAGCATGGTCTGCTGCAGGTAAGTCCACCCAAGCATTATGAGCCCGGCGCTTCCAGCGCTGGGACTGGGCATATTTATGAGCCTGGTGCCACTGGCGCCAGGACTGGGTCCAAAAGGTCCCAATTGGGACTGGTTGGCACTCGGAACCTGGGTTATGAATCTGCTTCCAAGGGAGTTGGGAAAACCCTGACCTTTTGGAAGCAGAGATCATGACAGTACCCCCCCTCAAGGCCCCTCCCAAACCGGGCTTCTCCGGGGGTTTTGGCTTGTCAGGAAATGTTCGGTGAAATCTTTTGATTAGGCGAGGAGCGTGGACATATTCAGCAGGTTCCCAGGAACTCTCTTGGGGGCCGTAGCCTTTCCAGTCAATTAGGTAAAATAGTTTAGATTTGGAGATCTTGGAGTCCAGAATGCTTTTGACTTCAAACTCGAGTTCCCCATCAACTAGGATAGGTTTTGGAGATTTAGTTAGTCGGGTTTGAGGTTGCACGGGTTTTAATAGAGAGATGTGGAAGACCGGATGTATCTTCATGTGCGGGGGCAAGTCCAACTTGACCGCTACTGGGTTTACTATGGTAGTGATGGAATAGGGACCAAGGTATCTTGGGTTGAATGTGCGTGGCCCTTTTAGAGGTAGATATTTGGTGGATAACCAGACTTGATCCCCTACTCGATATTGAGGGGCTTCCTTCCGATGTTGATCTGCTCCTTTCTTGTATTGTTCTTTAGCCCTTTGAAGGTGAGAAACAGCTTCCTTAAAGGCTTGGGTGATTGTAGAATGCAGGTAGTCTACTGCTGGTGTTTCAAGATCTTGGAGGGGATCCAACTCCGAGGTTCGAGGGTGACTGCCGTACAAAAGAAAAAACGGGGTTTTCCCAGTTCCCGAATGGACAGAGTTATTGTAGGCATATTCGGCTATCCAAAGGATGTCTTTCCAAGTTTTTTCAGTTTGTTGCAGCATGCAGCGTAAATACTGTTCCAGAGTTTGATTGGTCCTCTCGGTTTGTCCGTCTGTCTGAGGGTGGTGACTGGTCGATAGTCTCACATCAATTTGAGCCGACCGACAGCAACTTTGCCAAAAATGAGAAATAAATTGACTACCTCGATCCGAAATTAGAACCGAAGGAAAACCGTGCAGTCGGACGATGTTTTCGAGAAATTCTCGGGCCAGAGTTGCTGCTGTTGGCAAGCCTTTGAGCGGAATGAAATGCGCCATCTTGGAGAATAAGTCCACGATTACTAGAATCGTATTGTATCCGGAGCATGGAGGTAGATCGGTGATGAAGTCCATAGAAAGCGTATGCCAAGGGCGAGGTGGGATGTCAATAGGGCGTAAGAGGCCTGCTGGTCTTTCCTTTTGACTCTTGTTTTAGGCGCATACTCCACAGGACATTATAAAGTCTCTGATATCTTTTTTCCAAGACGGCCACCAGAAGTAGCGCTTGATCTTTTCTGAGGTCTTGGCTATACCGGGATGTCCTTCCATTAAAGAATCGTGATAACAAGAGATTACTTCTTTCTGTAAATCTGTGCTGGGTAGGTATAATCGTTCTTGGAAATACAATAAGTTGTCCTTTACTGCAAAGTCCTTTCCTTGCAGATGCCAATTCTGTATGTCTGCTGGAGTTACAAGTTGCCTGGCTTTATCCTTAACTTCCTCTATGGATTGTGTGGCGATTACACCCAGAATTCTTTGTTCGGGAATGATTGGTACAGGTTTAGGGTTGATCAAGTGTTCTTCCACTCCCATCTGAGAAAGGGCATCAGCTTTACCGTTTTTTGTACCAGGTCGATAGGTAATTATGAAGTCAAACTCGGCAAAGAATAATGCCCAACAGAGTTGTCTAGAGGATTGGGCTTTTGCGGTTTTCAAATATTGCAGGTTTCGGTGATCCGTAATCACAGTAACGGTGTGTCGGGCCCCCAGCAGATAATGCCGCCAAGCCTTAAAGGCAGACTTGATAGCCAGAAGTTCCTTGTCAGTAATCGTGTAATTGATTTCAGGAGGCGAGAATTTGCGGGACCAAAATGCCACGGGATGCAACTGATTGGTTACCGGGTCCTTTTGTGATAGAACTGCCCCCATGGCAAGGCTTGAAGCATCAGTTTCCACGATGTAGGGGAGTTCGGGGCGAGGGTGTTTTAAGATTGGTGCAGAGATAAATTTAGTCTTCAAATCCTGGAAAGCTTGTTCCGCCTCGGTAGACCATTCAAAACGTTTGTTTTTCTTTAACAAGGCAGTGATGGGCTGGACTATTCGAGAGAATTCGGGGATAAACCTGCGGTAAAAGTTAGCGAAGCCTAACATGCTTTGCACACCTTTTACGGAGGATGGTGATGGCCATTTGAGAACTGCATCGACCTTCTTTGAATCCATACGCACTCCGCCAGGTGATAATATGAATCCCAAGAATTCAACTTCAGTCACGTTGAAAACACATTTTTCCAACTTAGCGAAAAGTTTGTGTTGACGCAATCTTTCGAGGACCATTTTCACGTGTTTCCGATGTTCAGATTCCGATGAAGAATAAACGAGGATGTCGTCAATGTAAACAACAACACACACATCTATGAGCTCTCTGAGGACATCGTTCATAAAATATTGAAAGGCGGCCGGGGCATTGCAAAGTCCGAAGGGCATGACCTGATATTCAAATAGCCCATACTTGGTGCGGAAGGCCGTCTTCCATTCATCGCCCTCTTTTACTCGTACCAAGTGGTAAGCTCCTTTAAGATCCAGCTTTGTATATATGCATGCTTTTCTGACTTGGTCCAGGAGTTCAGGGATCAAAGGTAACGGATATCAATTCTTAACGGTGATCTGGTTCAGGGAGCGATAATCTATACAAGTTCTAAGGTCTCCTTCCTTTTTTGGAACGAAGAACAAAGCTGAAGAAGCAGGGGACTTGGAAGGACGAATAAACCCATTTGCCAGGTATTGATCCAGGTATTGTCGAAGGTGAAGGTTCTCAGGCTCGGTGAGGACATAAATTCTACTACAAGGAGGAGTAGATCCAGGTATCAGGTCTATCTGGCAGTCATAAGACCTATGAGGAGGTAGAGAGTTAGCCTGATCCTTCCGGAAAACATCTTGGTATTCTAGGTATTCGGGAGGTAACTGGGGAGTCTCTGAAGAAATTGCTGCCAGTGCAACACCAGGTGGAGGGTGACAAGTAGAGACACATTCTGGAAACTGGACCGTTCTTGCTCGCCAATCGATCAGAGGATTGTGTTTCTCTAACCAAGGTATTCCTAGAATAATCTGAAACTGAGGGGCCTTGATCACATCGAACACGATCTTCTCATGGTGTCCATCTTGACTTATTAGCGTCACTTCTTGAGTGGTATGCGTTACTGGCCCGGAGGCTATCTCCGTACCATCCACCGTAGTAATGACGTCCTTTACAGCCTTGGGACAAAGAGTTAGATTCATCCTCAAAACCATTTCATGATCCACATAATTGCCGATGGCACCGCTGTCGACGTAAGCTTCAATTGCATGTAATCGATCCGGATTATCAGGGCTAATGAGGACCATAGGTATCACGAAATGCGAGGTCACGGAACTGGTTTTCACGCTCGGCAAGAGGACCTCTATTCTTGTCGGGTGAGGTCGTTTCCCTGCTCAGAGTTTGTAACTTTGGTAACTGCAGCTCCTACTGCCTTCTTAGCAGGTTTCACCGGACAGTCTCGAAGAAAGTGCCCTGAGTTTCTGCAATAGAGGCATAATTGCAACTGTTTTCTCCTTTCCCGCTCCTTTTGTGTTAGAGGACCTTTCAGACCCCCTATTTGCATGGGTTCCCCGGAGTCTACTCCTTTGGAAGGAGTTGGCGGTTTGGAAAATACTCGAGCATCAAACTTGGAACGATCGGCCTTCCTGTTCTGCGGTCTGTGATCTATTTGAACGACTAAGTCTATATAGTCCGAACAATCTTGTGGGGGATTCACTACTTGGGCTAACACATCTTTGAGCTCTCCACGTAGACCTCTATAAAACAGCGTAATCCTTTTGTCTTCAGGCCATTGAGTTTCCACTATCAGTCTGTTGAAAGACGCAATATAAACCAAAAGGTCTTGATTACCTTGTCGCAACGAAAGAAGCTCATTGTCCAAGGCCTGCCCCTGTGAATGTCTTGCGAACAGTTTTTCCATACTGAGCTGAAAAGCTTGAAAATCATGGAGGACCGGATCATCTTCATTTACTAGAGGGATCGACCAGTCTGCCGCATTGCCACTGAGGTACGAAAGCACAAAAGCTACTTTAGCTTGATCAGTTGGAAAGGCTGCTGGCCGGCATAAGAAATGCAACCGGCACTGATTGATAAATACTGCAAACCTCTTTGGGTCACCAGAAAATCGTTCGGGCGGAGCCAGAGGTACATTCCCAGGTAGGTTGATCTGCACTGGATTCATAGAGGATGTAGAAGGAAGATTTCCCCCAGATGCGGGTAACGGGGTCTGTCCGGCTTGTGACTGTAGCAATTGTCTAGCGAGATCATCTGTTCGCTCCTTGGAAATAATCAGTTCCCTTCTTAGAGCGTTCGTTTCCTGACGGGCTGCATGCACTTCTGCCCTTAGTTCCCCAAGTAACTGGGCTAGTTGGTCAGTATCCGAGGTTTCCATAGCGCCTGGACAGGAGTTTTGTGGTAGGCTTTGTGTTCTGTAACGCTCACCTGATTCCCGTAGAGGCGCCGGTCTTGACTGGGCGTATACCGTATCTTCAAAGGTGACGTGTAACACACGACTGGCTCTTTGGGCTGGACCTCAGTGCACTGTATGTTTGACTCGAAGGGTAAGATGTCTGCAGATAGAAAATATGGGATTAATGAACTGGGTTATTGAATGTCTCTCTCTTCTTCCCTTTCTCTTCTCCTGTAGAACCCCGAAGGTTAACGCTCTCACCTTAGGTAAGTGAACGCCGTGCTCTCCATCTGCCTCGGGGCAGGGTGCTGTAACCAGTTTCTTCACTGGATAAGGGGAGCAGGCCTCTTGACTTCAGAGGACTGCTGTCCGTCGCTTACTGCACGAACGGTAAGTTTCGAGTAATTCTAATGTCTTTAAAGTCTTTAGTAATGATGTCTCTTGTTTTGCAGGGTTCCGGCGATGGTGGATGACGGGCTGAAGTGAGTTGAAGATGAGCCCGTGTGATGAATAGAAGCGCCTGGAAGCACGTAAGTAAGCACTTGTTGCCTGCTTCACGATGCGCTCTAACTGTCTTTTTATTTTGCAGGTACAAGTTCGGAGCGGCTGCAGGGTGCCGGAATACCCACTGGGTTAGATGTGGAAAGGAGTAATGGCACGTGAGTATTAAAGTTCCCCAATGTCTTTAAACGCACCTTGTTTTGTCTTTCAGATGCGGGATGCAGCGCCGAAGGCCTCCGGAGCGTGCGAAGAGTTGGTAAGCTTTTGTCTTTCAGATGCCGGAATGCAGTGTGAAGACCTGCGGAGCGCACGAAGAGTAGGTAAGCCTTTGTCTTTCAGAATGCAGCGCGAGGCGTTGGTGACAGACGATGGCCCTGGTAAGTGAAGAGCCGTCACTGAAGACCGTAATGCTAACCTGTTCTTTCTTATCTTTATAGGTGTTGCTGAAGACTGGATTCAGGATGGTAAGCCTTTTTCCTTAGGCCCAGGATCAGATGCAGAAGACACGATGAGCGTTCTGCTGCAGAGGATGCAGAATAACGCAAAGCAAGATTCATCCATCGGGTGTGGTTTAAATAGCCTCCTGTAGTGCTTAGTTGTCTCCTTCCACAGCCACGCCTAGGTAAGAAAAGAGTTCCTGCTTTCCAGAAGAGTTCCAGTGTTCTGAACCTAGGGAGTGGCTCCTGCCCCACCCAACAGGAAAAGTAGTTCCAAACAGAAGAGGATCAGAGGCTCAACTGGCAGGCAAGTAAGCAGCATGGTCTGCTGCAGGTAAGTCCACCCAAGCATTATGAGCCTGGTGCTTCCAGCGCTGGGACTGGGCATATTTATGAGCCTGGTGCTACTGGCGCCAGGACTGGGTCCAAAAGGTCCCAATTGGGACTGGTTGGCACTCGGAACCTGGGTTATGAATCTGCTTCCAAGGGAGTTGGGAAAACCCTGACCTTTTGGAAGCAGAGATCATGACACTAACTTTGCATGTCCACTCTCACCAATCCCTCTCACATTGCAGTACCACTTCCACTGCCACAACTTTGCATTGTTGCCTCTCGGTGGTGCTGTCTATAGAAGGTTGGCACATTGTAAATCATCACCAGACACGACCCTGAGTCATCATTCAACATCTCCTGGTGAAAATCTGTATTTTCAGAAACATGGACTATAATTTCCATAAAGCACTTGCAAGGGACCTGGAAAACCTGGCAGCATAATCTGTGAAAAACTCTTGGACTCAGAAATGCAAATACAGAGGCTCCTTCATGAGAAGAATAAGGATAAGGACAATACTTTTCAGTGGACTGCAACACTCAAAATGGCACAGCAATTACTATTGTTTTGTTTCTATACAAGACTCATGGAGTTTGTCAGCACTGGCTCCTCTCCCAAAGTCAATGCCAGGGATGTCCATTAACCACACCTGTGATTGCTTGTGTGCAGCAGTCACACAGGTCCACCCTTGCTTTCCTCCCAGCTAGCACTGTTTATAAGGTGACATACCTTAAAGGTTCTTGTTTATGCATTGAACTATGAGCCTAGTGTAGCTAGAAACCATTTGGTATCTCTCTGCTTTGCTGACCATTCTGCTTGTGCTTTACGTGTTACTTATCCCTGCTAGTGTGTTGACTTGCACCAGTTTTCACAGCCCTACCTTGCTGGCTCTGTCCTTCCCTCTATGCCTGCTGCCAGTGTGTGCTACCCTTTTGTTGTGCTGATTTCTACAACTCCCAGACCCAGATTAGTGTGAGGTGTCCCTGCAGCTTCCAGAATGTCTTATGTATGTTGCTTGCCTTCAGTCTCTTTCCCTGCTTCCTTCTGCTATTTCAGGCTTTTATAGTCTCACACTTATCACTGGTTCAGTCAAACTGTTTCCCCTGCTTCTGGTTGTATATTTAAACTTAATCCAAGACCTGAGACCCAAATCCCTGTTTTTATACCTCATTTGTTTTGAGCCCAGTGTTTCAGCCTGCTACAGTTACTTTGACCTAGCCCCTTGCTTGAGTTACCTTGTTTTAGTCCTCAAGCTATAGTTACCTTGTTCTAGAACATTGCTACAGTTTCCTGCATTCCTATATCCTGTTCTGAATTAGTGTTTCCCCTTTTGGTCATTTAGTAGGGCTCATTATAAGTTGGCCAGTGCAGTAATAATGTGCCGGTATTTGCGTATACCGGTGCATTACCGCAATGGCCAACTACGAGTTTGCCGGGAGGAGGCGGAATGACCTCCAGCTAAGAGTTGGAGGTCATTCCACCATCTTACTGACAGAAATCACTGTTATTACATGCGCTGGTAATACCATTGCCTTAATACCTGCAAAATCCTGCATGGAGTCCAATTGGACTCCATGAAATTGGGACTTAAACCGGCTACCACCACTCGTAATCTGGTGGAAATACCACTAGACCGAGTGGTGGTATCGGTAAATCCATTTGCCAATATTTTGGCAGGTTTACCACCAGACAACCAGCAAACTCGTATCTACACACAGTGGGCCTCATTCCGAGCCATGCCGGTAAGTATCAGTACTTTCCGGCATGGCGTAAAGTACGACACCGGGCTGGTGCAAGACTGCAAATTTCAGCCCATTCCGAGCTCGCGGACACGCGCTTTTCACCATTCCAGAAAAGGACAGAGCGGCCTGCCGCAAAATGCCCCGGAAAACCTCTACCGGCATGCTGCGACACGTAAACAACAACACCGCCCTGTAAACTGTAGCGTCAGTGCATAACGGTGACCGTAATTTACGGAGACCGTAAATTACGGTCACCGCAATAAAAAAAAGGAACCAGAAATTACGACAACACACAGGAACGGGAAGGAGAGCGGCGGCCATCTTTAAAAACACAATCCATTGCCATCATCAGCCGCCAGCACCCTTGTGAGGTAACTAAAGTTGGGAACAGGACCAGGCACCTCACAACATGCCCAAAGCACCCAAAAGGGCGGCGGATCGCATTCGCAAGCAGAGATTCTGCCCTGAGGAACTCCAGGCCATGGTCGACTTCCTGGCAGAGCATGCCGATGTTGTCTTCAGCAGCGACATGCAGAGGGAGTCCACCCTCCGCAAGAAGAACATCTGGGCAGAACTTGCACAGAGGGTGAGCGCTGTAGGCAACACCCCCCGCACCCCCAGGGACTGCCGCAAGCGGTGGGATGACCTGCGGGTGCGGGTGCGGGGCCTCCCCTCCAGCAACCGCAGCCAGGCCCTGCAGACGGGATGTGGACCAAGTACCGCAGTCCAACTTGAGCCATGGGAGGAGACCTGTGCGGCTCTCATTGGCACTGAATCCATTGAGGGCGTGGGGACCATGGAGTGCGGGGGAACGACTTCTGCAGAAGGAGGTGAGTGTCCACAGTGTACACTGGCAATGTCCATTGCATGATGAAAACTGACCCAGGGGCCATCGAAGGCACCCTCTCGTGTTGCCCTCCCCCCATCCAACGCATCCCCCCATCCAACAAATGCTGAGGCAAGTGCCACCTAACGATGGTCCAAGTGCGAATACATTACGCACATCAACCATAGTGCATTGACTTGCACAGCCCATCATGCACACGGTCCAGCGTGTTAGGCATTGTACTAGCCAAATGTACATAACCAGGGCACAATGAGTCACTCCCAAACATGCGTATATGTCATTACCATGCACATGTACCACTGCCATAGCTACCCCCAAAACAGAACAAACCTAAAATGACCGAAATGTCCATGCAACCATGTATGCAAATAGGACTTTGCACATTCACTAATGTTGTCCCTCTCTTCTACCCCCACAGGCACTGACCATGACAGCACAGAGCCCCAATCAAGCCGGCCAAGCACCTCCACGGGTAGTGGCAGGGTCAGGCCAAAGCCAGCACCAAAACAACCACCCCGCTGCCTACGGAAAGGCCACTGGAAGCTGCCGGACCACCATCCCACCATCCCACACAGCATCGGCGGCAGCAACTATGCCAACCCCTAGCTCGGCACAGTCGAGCGTCTCAGGGGAGGCTGCTGCTACCGCGCCTGATGAGTGTGAGCACAGCCCGTCACCCATCTGGGGGGCCTTGTTGGAGGAGGCCAAGACACAGTGCACAGCCCGGAGCCATGCATCGTAACACTGGCCTCATGCAGTGACTCTGGGGATGCCCCTTCACCTGTGCACAGTCCGGAACTCGACCCGCAGGGGTATGACGCCGCTCTCCCCAGTCCACCCATACCGCCCCCTGCAGAGCATGCAGGAACAAGCGGATCTTCTGATGGTTTCCCATCTTTTGGCCGGCAGCGAGTGCATCAGTTGACGGACCTCATACAAAACTACATTGAGGATAACCGCCAGGCCAGGGCAGAATTGCATGAAGAACTCAGTCAAATGCGGCAGTCCCTCAACGACTGCACCACCAAATTGTGTGACTCTTTGACAGACAGCACGACCCAGCTATGTCATGTCCTTGGCCGCATTGCAAATGCCCTTGAGGCAGGCCATTCAAATTCTGAGCCACAGCAGGAGGACACGGCCGCAACCAGTGAAGCCACGCAAGGCAGCCCGGAGAGACACACTCGGCGTTCCATGCGTCACCGGGATATGCCTCCCCAGACAAGGGGAGCAAGAAACATTAGGCATTCCTGCCACATGTGGGCTTCACATCCTACATGGGACGACTGCTCTGGAGTTGGGGGGAGGGGGGAGGGGGGTGATGGTTTGTTCTGGAGTTGGGAGGAAGGGGGGATGGGGAGGGGGCTGATGGTGTGTTCTGGAGTTGGGGGAGGGGGGAGGGGGTGATGGTTTGTTCTGGAGTTGGGGGGAGGGGGGAGGGGAGTGATGGTTTGTTCTGCTGCTGATGTATGCACTATTTTGTTTTTCTCACAATACACAATTGGTGTCGCAAACTTCAACCGTTGTGGACATTCATCATTGCACATTTGTTCCTTGACTACTGCCAGTGCATGGTGTACAAGTATACACGAGTCCAGTGCCCTGTATGCCTATGTCATGACACCCTCTACTGACTTGTGTCCTGGAGATCTTGTCCACTGTAAGTACGGAGCATTACATGTCCCTCAAGTGCACTGCCTCAATGAACCTTTGTTGCCACTTCACCCTCCGCCTTCACCGCATCGTCCTGTGGTTGTAGCAGTACCATGTCAGGGGTGATAGCCACTCATGTAGGGATGCACTTTTTGTCCCTCTGCACATATGACATGGGCTCATTCGACACCAGATATCAATGGATGGGTCAACCACCAGTCCTGCTTCGCCGGCACATATGTGCTTCACGCAAGCCAGGTGACTGCTTCATCTACATGCATGCACGGGTATGGCCATTGTCTGGTTGCCCCATGGGCCTGTTCAGGGGGTTAATGACAGGGGTCATGTGGCTTGTTGTCAAGGGACAGCCAACAACAGCTGCATGTGTAGCCAAATGAGGTGAGTGTGTGGACTGTCATGGTGGAGAACAGTACTTGGCTGTCATAGTAGGGTTTCAATGATGGCCATCTGCACGTGTCCATGGATGTATTGCGCACGATCATGGACACAAATATGTGTCCGATGCAATGGAATGCAGTGGGGGGTTGCGTCTACATGATGGTCCGTGAACGATGGTGTGGACATCTTGGGGTACATGTTCCTTTGTTGCATGCTGCTGTCCTGATGTCGGATCAATGTGGTGCTGTGTACTGTGTAGAATCGTATTTGGGTGTGATGGCTGTAGTCTGTGGATCATGGTCATCATCCTGCTCTGATCCATTCTATGGTGATTCCCAACACTCCTATGGGTGTGCCATGTTGGTGACGTGATGTCGTACCCCTGCTGCCCTCTGTTAATTCCACTCCCAGGGATGGGTCTCCAATGTGGTGCCAAGCTGGGGGATGCCACATTGTGCATGTGCAGTGTGTCTTCCGATATGCGCTTACGGTTGTGGTGTCCGCCAATGAGTGGTGCTGGTGTAGTGTGATTAGCCCTTGTCAGTTGGTGGAGATGTAATGTGTTGTGAGTGCCTTATTCTAGCAAAGTGGGAATCTGTTAGTATGTGCCGTTGCACTGGTTCTGTGGCAGGTTTGTTGTCGGGATGAACACCGTACGATGGCTTCATCGTTTCAACCCAGTTGGTCCATGCAGGCACCCACCCCATGGCACCAGTGCACTTGCATGACACAGTCAGACGACTCAACCGCCAGCCAGGCAGGTCATCCTGAATGTTGGACCATGTGGTGCGGTAGCGTGGTGAACTGCTGGCCCTTTGAGTCATGTGTAGTTGTTTGGTGTCGGGCCCACCCATGTGTGCAGTTCTTGGTAGCATTGGATTCCATCTGCACGTAGGGGGAGTGGTATTGTTTGCAGTTGCTGTCCGCCACCTGCATGCCATGCTGGTCCACATACGACCTGTGGGTGCTGTCGGGGGCACCATTGTCATTTGGCATGCCTCCATTTGCATTAAGTCCAGCTTTACTGTTGTGTATCTCATGGGTGGTCCATGTTGGGGATTGGTAGGCCCTTGTGTGCTTGGGGAGGTGTAACGGCACTTGTATGTGTGGCCGCCCAATGGACGGTTGTGACATTACACTGTGTGCTGGTAGGTGCCTGTGGCATGGGTGTGGGGCACAGGCAACACTGTCACTTGTGCCAGGTTGGCACTGTACATTTGTATGGTGCTCGCTTTTCTTGTGTCTGTGGTGCAATATGGTGGTGACGGTGTCACAGTCTAGGAGGTCAGGGGTGTCTATCTGGTAGGACTTCTCCTTGAGTGGCCGGACATGCTGCATGTGCATGGGGGCTGCTGGGGTGGTAACGGAGGCTGCACTGGTGCTGCATGCAGGGCCTGTCTCCCCCTCCTTCTACCCCTGTGTCTCCTCAGTGGGGGGGTGTGGTGTTGTTGCAGGGGTTTGTGTGGTTGTGGCCTTGCTTGTTCTATTGGTGTCATCTTGGTGTGGGAGGGGGGTGGTGTGTGGGTGTGTTCCTTTTCTGCTGTGGCAGACTCCTGGCCTCCATCTGTGTTGCATGTGTGCACCTGTGGCTCTGGGACCCACTGCTCAGGGTTCTTTACTCCTTCTCTGAGATGCCTGTATGTACTCCATGCCGGTAAGGTACTTTACGGGCTTGAGGAGGCCGTAATTTACATGTGCTCCTTACTTGTGATCAGCTCCGGTTTACGCCATGCCGTTAATTTCGGCATGGTGGGGCGCGCGACCCAAGACCGATAATTACGGCATTGTAGTTTATGGTGCCGTAATTAACGGTCTGAGGGGTCAGAATAGCCTGGAGCGGAAAACCATGCCGGTAAATCATTACCAGCATGGTTTTTACCTTACCTCCATGCTTGGAATGACCCCCAGTGTATGGTAAGTGTTTTATAGAATCCTCCGCGATGCCTCTGTGTATTCCTTTGTGCAGAGATTGGCCTCTATACTTAGGACACAATATCTATCCCTTCCTGTGTCATGTTTTACCTGTAGTATAGTGCATTTCACATAATAGTGGGGATTTTGTTTCAATGGAAAGCATCCACTGTATGTTCTAGCTGGACCGACATAGGCATCTATTCTTTTTTTTTTTTTTTTTTTAATTTGTTTATAACCTGTTAGGTTTTTACAAAAGAGCAGTTTCAGCGTTGGTGCAGTTTTTGGCCGTTTACAACCTACGTAAAGACACCACTTTCGAATCGAGTTTAGTTGCACAGTTGGTTTTATCATAGGTTAGGTGACAGTTTCGGTCGTGGTAGTGCGGCCAGGCAGACAGACAACAAAAGGTGAAATGTCAGCCTTTGCGTTTGCTTTTTTTAGGGCCACTGACAGAAATGTGGCCGTCGTCCTGGACCATTGATGGATTCGCCTGCTATCAGACGGGACCAACAAGTTTCTTCGTCTAGTGTCATTGCCTGCGAAGTAAGTGGTGTCATGTATGCTTGCCTTTCGTGTGATAACGCTGGGCAGGACATAAGCAGATGGCGCACAGATTCTACTTCATCTGGAATTCCACACAGACGGCAGTCTGGAACCGGTGAAAGGGCTCCAGTATTCAAAATTTCCCTGGTTGGAAGGAGATTTAGTCGAGCAAGCATAAATGTTTTCCTGAGTTCTTTTGCAGAAATATTTCTCACAATATTTGTGAGGGACCTTCAGCTGGTTCTATGATGGTGGGAGGTGCTTTAAAGATTTGTAAAGCTAAATTTTTTCATTTGTGTTAATCCAATCTTGTTGCTCGAGTTTGGTCTTTACTCGTCTTGGGTTTGAAATCAGGGTTTCTTCATTGCACGCTAGTTCTTCCAGTTTGGCTTGGATTTTGGTAACCCAATCAGTTAAAGGTTTGCAAGATCCCTTGTTGATTTCAGAGGCTACCACCTGGAAAATTGGAAGTGAGCTGGGCATCAAGATTTTTCTGTAGAGCTGTGTGGCGCTTTGCGTCACCACCCCGGCTAAAGATGGCAAGCCCAGATCTCGGCGGATCGCTGGCATAGGGGCTGACTTGGGCAGGCCCAGCAGAGATTTCTAAAGGAATCCCTCCAACTGGGTCCAATACTCCGCTGGGAGGGTTAGGTTGGCCGCCATTCCGTAGGTTATAGCCGGAACTACTTTTGATTTGTAGAACTGGAGAGCGTGAAACCACGAGAACTTCCCGAACCTTTTATCCACTGCACGTATTTGTGCAGTTAGATTTCTCATTTTTCCCCAGAGTGAGTTTTGAAGAGAGTTTTCTTTAAGAGTGTTGTCAATCTGAATTCCCAAATATTTGTATTTGCTGACCTGTTCGATTTTGGTCTTTTCGAGATGCCAGGAGCTGTTTGCCTGTTGTTTCTTTGATGTTTTTGAGAATATCAGAATATTGGTCTTGGATTTGTTGATCTTTAGGATTTTGCTTTCCATGTATGCCGCTAGGTTTGTAAGTTGCCTTTGTAGGCCTATTGCAGTCTGATCCATGAGAATCAGGGCGTCAGCGTACCACAATCTTGACATCATATTGGTGCCAACTTTGGGTGGAAAAGATTGCACTTTTTTTCTGATTCTTGAAAATCACCGATGAAAGCTATGAACAGTGCAGGGGCCAGTGGACAGCCCTGTTTGACCCCTCGTTCTGTGTTTATCTGGTCTGAGAGGGTACCTTGATGACTGAGGTGCACCCGTAGAGATGTTGATGTATGTAGGGCCATTATTGGCTCCAGCACAGGACCCGGGCAATTCCAAGCTGTTAACTTTGTCCATAGTTTGTTCCGATCCACCATATCGAAGGCTTGAGATAGATCCACCATCGCCATGTAGACCTTGGGTGCCCCTCTCTTTACTCTTGCTTTGATGATGTTGAGAATTAGCAGATTTATTGTTGTGCCAGCACCCTTTAGGAAGCCAGTTTGAAAAATGTCAGCTGAGGGTGAGTTACTGGCCCATTTTTTGAAGTGAAACAGTAGAAGGGACGCAAAGATCTTGCCGATAATGTCTAATAGGACAATTGGTCTATAGTTTGCCAGGGAGCCCCTGTCCCCTTTCTTGAAAATCGGGACTAAGACTGCTTCTGTCCAGGTTTTCAGAATTTGATTCTGTTGTTGGCACTGTTTGAATAGCTCGCCAATTGCGTGTGCCCAGTCTTTGGGGTGCTCCTTGAGGTCTAAGCCCATCAGGTCCGGGAGCCCTGGACGATTTTAAGATGGCAATTGTTCTGGAGATGTCTTTCACATTGTCCAATTTGATCCATGGTTCCGTGGTCATGGGAGGGATCGTTTTAGCTGAGGTCTGAGGAGAGTGGTAAAGATCTGTGAAGTGTGCAATCCAGTTTTGTTCAGATACGGAGTTTGAGATCAGTGGAGCGGTCTGGCCGTTAACGCTCTTAAGGAGCGTCCAGAAGTCTCTGATGTTTCTTGATGCCCAAGTACGTAGCATGGCTTCTGCGTCATTCTGGTACATGGTATGCCGTTGTTGCTTTAGCCAAGTTTTGTAGGACCTAACTGACATGTAGTATGTAGTCCAAGCGTCTGTGGTTTCTGTTTTCACTGCTAGTTTTTTTAACTTTCTCACCTCTAATCGCTTTCCAACGACCGCATTGCTGAACGTGTGGATGTGGGTAGGATGGTTTCGTGTTTTGCCAGTAAAACTCACTTTGTGGGCAGCTAATAGAGATGTGTACTCGGGTCTCGCTTCTTCCGAGCTGTTTTGACCATGTTTCTTGCTTAGGTTGGCCTGGAAGGATCGTATGTTTTCCGATGTTAGTCAGAGTCGATTTTGTTGCTTGTTTGATTCTATGTCGGTGAGTACTGAGGTCTTTTCAGTAACGCTCCATCCCAAGACATCTGCAGGAGATTGTGGTCACTTTCGATTGTTTTTATGACTGTGCAGTCCACGAAGTATGGGATAAGACCTTCCGTGATGAAGATGTAATCTAAGGTAGCAACAGATCCGGCCCTTTCCCAGGTTGGTACTTGGGTACCGCTGTCTCGTATAGTTGCCGCATTGTGGAATTTTCTTGATTTCATTAAATTAGACCATGCGCAGCTCTTTCGTCGGCCAGCGATTGTGGCTTGTGTGCTTTGCCCTTCCTAGTATCTGCCTCACAATTGGCGTTCAGGTCTCCGCATATTATGATGTTTGGAACCTTCCGGTCGATTGTAATTTCGTCGATAATATTTGCTGTCGAGTTGCAGAAATCTTTCGTGGTTGTTCTCGCCGGGTTCCAGAATAAGTTTATTATGGCTAAATCGGTGTTTACCCAGGAATCTCAGCCATAGTCGTGGTGAAGCCAATTGGATAGTGAAGCAAGCATGCCATAGCCCTCTGCGATTTTACCCTTTGGGGCGATCCCTGAAACCACACGGATGGCAGTCAGCAGGCCCGCTGATGGTCGGCCCACAGTGGAACTTGTAGCTGGTGAGACTTCAATTTCAAACCCGTCCAAGGCTGGTTTGTCCAGGAGCCAAGTTTCTTGCAAACAGATCAAGTCGAATATGCCCAGATTTATGTCACTTGGTCTGGTTAGGTGGCGGTATCCTCTGGTGTTCCATGATGCCATTGTGAGGGCACTTTCTTTGAGCTGGGTCGTTGAGTTCTGAGACAGCCTCTTGGTATCAGTGGAACACAACAGTCGCTGCTATTTCCTTTGATTTTGTGAGAAAGTGTCAGCAATCCACTTCCATGGATTTGAGGCAGGTGTTTCTGTCGACTCCCTCTTCGGCGGGTCACCTTTGCTTCTGTCCGATGTCTCTCCTGGGTGCTCTCAGCGAGTCTGTGGGAGGAGGTGGACGATGCATAATTTTCATGATTCCACTTTTTTAAGCGATCGTCATGGAGTTTGACCCCCTCCTCTTCCCGTCTCTTTCTGGCGCCTTTCCGTCTGTAGTCTCTTGATGGGGAGCGCTTTTCACGGCAATGGCTCGAGGGCCCCCTCCTTGCCCTGTCGCCACCCACCTGGACTGTTTTGGGCTTCTGCAGTTGTTGTATATTTAGACCTATGCAGTGAAGGTCTTTCGTTACTTCGGAGGTGATTTCACTGAACGCCTTGTTTCTTATGTGGAGATATGCTTTTGCTTTGTGCTCCCGATGATAAGGCTCGATGAGTATGAAGTCGTCAGAAGTTATGTGTTTGAGCTTGTCGATTTTTCCCAGTATTCTCAATACTGTTCTTCGATTTAGTACCAGGTAGCTGTCTTTAGCTGAGGTTTGTTCCAATTTGAAAAGCGACGAGTCAGCCAGTTTGGAGTTTATTTTGACTTCCGCCTCACTAGTTCTCATGGACTTCTTGAAAGAGTGGACTCGGTGACTATCGTGTCGATGGTTTTGTCCTAATCTCGGTTCGAGTTTCTGATCAGGTCTGTGACTTTCAGGGCTTCTAAAGCAGCGCTTGGAGAGTTTGAGCGCGGCCTTTGAGTGTGAGCCACCGACTTTTCGACTGTTTGTTTTTCTTCGTCCCGAGGGGTAGGTGCCACTTGTTCCTTTCCAAGATCAGGGACTGTCTTAGTTACTATCACTGGATTTGTCGATGGAGCAGGAGTAGATTCTTCGGCATCTAGGTGCTGGGATGTTTCCGCCAGGTCCAAGGAAAGGTCATGGTCATAGTTTGCTATCAGGACAACCGCAGGGCCTACCTTGATTTGGGTTTTTGCTGTTTTGGGACTGTTATTCCCCCGTTGATTATGAGACGTGTAGACTTTAGGGTTGGGGCCCTGTGGCGGCTTTTCTTCTGTCGACTTAACTTGTGTGCATAGAAGAGTGTTTGAAAGGTTCCTCTCCTTTATTTGATTTGCGCTTCTTGCCGATTGGACTGGGGGGTCCGCTGGTGATATTATTGAAGAGTGCTTTGTCGAGATTTTTGTAAAAATAGGGGCCAGTTCCTTGAACTTCTCACTGTCTAAAGTCTGGGTAGATTTTGATTGACATGGTTTGTGGGTTTGCCCCAAGATTCTGTTCTTACACAGTTCCTCGCCCAGTTTGTCTATTTTTTTGCCCAAGACTTTTTCCGTACTGTTAGAGTTTTGCTCAACTGCAGTTAGGTAGCCTTCTATGGAGGACAGTTTGTCTTTCATGGTGCTTATCATTGCAGTGTTATCTGTGAGGGCCTCGTGGATTGATTCATAGAGCTTGCCAAATGGATTTAGGGCTATCGTGAATGCCGACATGATGGATAGAAGATCTATTTTTTTTTGTTGATGTTGTCTCCTTGTCTGCCGTAAGTGGAATTTCATTTGAGCGATGTGGTTTTGTTGGAGTTTTTAGGCCTCTGTCCATAGTAGGCTGGGACAATCTTTCCGAGGATCTTTTTTCTGCGGGTGTCGTTTCTCCTTGGGTGATGAGAGGGAATTCTCCCGAGAGTCTGCTAGGGTTTCCCTGAATGTGTGGCCGAGTCCATGCGTAGTGGTCCACGGTCTGGCGAGTTCTAGGATCTGGAATACACCTGTCTCTTGTCAGGGTATCTGGAGTGTGATTCTTTTCGACTTCCGGCGCGGGTTCTGTGTCAGAGTTGTCGTGTGATGGTTCAGTGTTTTGAGATCCAATATCTGTTATGTTTTGGCCGCTCTCGTTTTTTTATGTTTGCTGTTTGTTTGTGGCACTGAGCTATCAGTCACCACAATCCTGTCCGTAGTTGGGCCACGTTGTGGTTGAGGTTTTGGGCTTAACTGCGAGCCCTGCGGGGTCAGGTCCGTTTTTCGTGCTTTGGATCTTTGGGGCGAGTCTTGGATAGCCTCCAGGATTTCTGCATCGGACAACTCAGGGTCTTGGTCTAGTTTTCTTTTGTGTTGTGTTATGAAGTATTCTTTTAGAGATGCAGATATCAGGGGAGCTGGTAGACATTTTGAGCCCCCCTGAGTTTTTGGGACTAGTTTCCGATGTTTCTTGGTAAATGTTTTTTCGGACGTAGATCTTGTTTTTGTGGTCACTTTTATGAACAAAGTTTTTGAGGCCTGGTTTGGGTGTCCTGGCGCTCTACTTTGGGGGCCCTGAAGCGTCGACTGAGTCTCATCTAAGGCTGGAGGGAGATCCACAACCAAGGCGGAGTTTGGGCTTTGCGTAGAGGTGGCATGCGGTGGGCACACACCGGACTTTGGGACTTTCCCAGACAAATTTTGGCCTGTCGGCTCATTTGCTTTAGCGGCCGCCATCTGATGGAAGGAGGATGACCCGTGAGATACTTCGAACACTGAGTCGTTTGGCGAATGGGTTTGCTCCTCGTTTTCCGTATCCCATGAGTCGTTGGAAATGTTTCTCTTAGGGGTAGCTTGTGAATTTAACTGCTTGCTTTGCTTTGGCCGCTTTTGCTGCTTTTCAGGTGTGAATTTACTTTGGTGAATTTGGGCAGTAGTCACTTTCCCTTCGGCTGGCGTGGCTGGCGGCTGAGCGCTTGCGGTTACGTTACTTGAAATGTTCTCCCGAGTTACTGCATGGAAATGCAGTGCTGCTAAGGGAGGCCTGAGAGCCGTAGCATCAGCGGTGGGTTGAGTCGTGCGCGCCGCACCCAGCCGTTCAGAGCCCAGCCGCGACTGTCCTCCGACAGTCTCCGGCGAGGACTCACTCGTCAAGACGGTGGGACTGCCGGGTGCTTTGCACAAAGGTGATCCTAAAGGACTCGAAGATACAACCGCTGGGATGAGCTTCTTTGTAACGGCCTCTTGCAAGTTTTCTACCCTCGCCGCCTCAGCCACAGGCAAAGGTGGAGGGGGATCGATGGTGGTTAAGCTCTCCCCCTCGAGGGCCACAATGACCTCAACGTCCGCTTGCGGATGTGGGTTTAAGGGCTGGGAGAACTCTTTCAGAAGTTGCGGTAACTTTGTGAGAGCGGAGGGGATGGGGTTTTTGATGTTTTCAGTCGGGGTCGACGTTGATGGCACGGAGGAACCTTTTCCTGTTTTGCAACTTTTTCCCTCCCTCAGTTCCCTAGGATCCTGGATGTCTTGTGGTTCTAGCTGTTCTTGGGATGATTTGCTGCTCCGCAGACAACGGCTTGTGTCATCTCCGGTTGGTGAAAGAGGCGCCATGAGGAAAGTCTTGACTGTGGCTTGACTGTAAGTGGAATTGCTGTAAGAGTCAGAGTGGATTCTTGAGGTTGAACGCACGGCCCTTGCCGCGAAGGGCTGCTTACCTCGTCACCTGGAACCTGACACCGGACACCAGACACACTGCTTCGCACACCGCACCGCGCTCCACGCCTGCGCGGTGTTTAAGTAGGAAGTCATTTCTGGTTCAGTAGAAATCAGTAGGGATCGAAAGAGGACTGCAGAGTGAAGCGTGTTTTCAGCAGCGGTCTGTCCTCATGACTCACACCAGACACACTGCTTCGCACACCGCGCCGGTTTAAGTAGGAAGTCCTTTCTGGTTCAGTAGGGATCGAAAGAGGACTGCTGAGTGAAGCGTGTTTTCAGCAGCGGTATGTCCTCACGACTCACACCAGACACACTGCTTCGCACTCTGCTTCTCTTCTGTAAGTACACTCCTTGTTAGTGCCTTTGTGTCCAGACATAGAAGACACTCTTTCTGCCCCTTTCCAATGTTCTTGCAGGGTGACTATCTCTAGCACAGTAATGTGCACAGAGGCATTGAGCTTCTCTTATAACTGTGGGCAATCTCACGTGTGACCACATTGTTTGCCCAGTATATGTTCCCATCCCTAATTTTTCACCATTGTGGTCTGCATTTTTCTTACTGTTTCATTGTTCCATTATTTTTGTCATGGTTGTTCCTCCATCTTCTTCAGCCTCCTTTTGTATGTTCTTGATTGTCCCTTTACATTAGCAGTTCCCAAATCTGCAAAGGGTGCTCTGAGGAGTCAGCAATGAGAGTCAGACAAAGGTTGTCATTTTGTGGGTTAAGATTGTTTTATTAAATGTAAATGGTTTGGGAAAATACCTCTCTGACCCTATTCTAAAGAGGAGGTTCCCTACCTAAAAAGGAAAACTAAGGATCTGTCTGTGTCAGGATGTCAATAACTGAAAAGCTGCCCTTGTGTCCAAAACGTCCTTTACAGACTCTCATACTATAAACAAAACAATAAAGGATGTAAGGAAATGTCTTCAACCTGATATTAGCAAAAAGGTGTTCACAACTAAAAATAAGAATAGCTCCAACAAAAATGTTCTCCAAGGTCGAAGGCCTTGGATCCAGAGGGTGTGCCCCTTCCACTGGATTTTTAAGTAGGATGGTAATTGCCTCTTTTACTAACACTTCCTATGTGTCTATTCTTGATTCACAAGGTTCTTGTTTAGGCAACAAGTTCTGTAAGTCTTTCTTTAACACAAATATGTCCTCTATTTATAAAACTCTCTCCTTCTTTATTCTTTTTGGTAGCTTTGCAAATCGCCTGGTATACTCCCCTGTCAGGTCTCTTTATGCAATTCCAATTTCATAGTTTACTCTCCTGCCAGGATTCCACATTCAATTCCAACTGCCTGGTTTGCTCTCCTGCCAGGACTTCTCTTATGACTTCACTGCCTGGTAGACTCCCCTGACAGGAGTTCTTATACATTTCAATTGCCTGGTATCTTTATCCTTGCCAGGACGTCTTATGTGTTTCCTAGTTCCTTTGTATCACCAAAATTGTATGTCGTGCTCTTCGTTTGGTATATATGTCTGCGGTAATGCTGCTTGCTCAAACTTGGTCCCACACTCGCATCTCATGCATCTGTAGTTCACTGGGGTTTTAATTTGTACTTTGTCTTTTCTGCATTCAAACAAACTTCTTATAGGAGTTTGATCTGTGCTTTGACTTTCTGCATTCAAACAAACTTCTTGTATTCTGAGCAATGGTATTACATTCAAATTCTCATTGGCACGGTCGTTGGAATGCCCAGAGGGGGCCCACTGGCTTTGGGTGCACTCACAGGTTCTGTCCAGCATGGCCGGTCCAGTTCATGCTTCTCTGGTGAGACCCTTGTACTTGATTCCCACTCTTGAAAGCACAGACATCCTTGTGGCTTCCTTCATGGCTCTGCGGTCACACACCGGCTTCCTGTCAGGTTCCGATATGGAGAACGGCGCCTCTTTGATCTGCTGAGCATCAAGAACCTCTATCGCAGTTCCCAGCATCTCCATGGCACTTCCTGCTCATGCACTGCATTTCTCCTTCAAACTTGACGGTCCCCGCTCCACCACACTGGTATGTGTTTCTCATGCAGACAAGCCTCTGCATGCGAGCCAACATCTTCTCCTGCACCTTCACATTGTCCCCAGCTCAAACTGGGGATAAGACTCTCTTCTCTAAGGTTCCAAACACTAGAGAGCGTAGCTGGCTTCTTTGGTTTTGAAATCTGTATTATCCTCTTCTTCCTCTTCCTTGCCCCAGTACTGTTAATCAATTCTGGGAAAGGAGAAAAGGGTTTTTTATTGTTATGTATGCATGAGAGTCTCTGTTTAACTTTATAACGTGTTACATAGTACTGTGGAATTACTGGAGAGCTATGGCTTTAAGTAACACATTCCATCCTTATGCCACCACAGAATGTATAGGGGAGAGATGTTGATTCTGGGTTGTTTTTAATATTCTTCACTGGGGCTTGGAGTGTAGGGGTTTTTATGAGGAAGACTTTAAATCTCTACAAAAAGAAATATGGGGGTGGTTCCTTTTCACATTACCATAGACCATGGATGCTTGGGGAGTTGGGTCTTGGTTATGAAGCTTGGATTGGTAAGGATGATACCAAGTCCTATCGGGCAAGTCACCCTTACCTCCATGAGGGCCATCCCTCCTCTGTCATCCTCCCTCAAATAGCTACCCCCAGGGTTTGGATCAAGGAGCATCTGCCTCACCCTTGGAATGTTAGGGAATGCTTCTGCCATGAAACCAGTAATGACATTGCCAAATTCATCACAGAGCCCTGTATAAATACCGACATCCATGCTTTAGCCAATACCTCTAAAGAAAACTGGAGGGAAATCAGGTATAACTGTAGGTTTCAAGGGAGCAAACCTGACATATTTTACCAAAAACACAACAAAAAGGGGGCTCCCGTACCTAAACTGGGTATGGACACACAATTCACTGGATCATTTGGAAAATCACACTTTAAAGTAATTTAAGACAGTAGAAAAAGGAAGTTCAAGGAGAATACAACCTGACTTCATTGTTAATACAGTTAATAATGGAATTTTAATTAAAAAGTATTCAATGTTAAAAGCAAATACATAAAAACTAACATATAAAGACTAACATATAAAAACAAAGTGACTAGTGCTTCCAGGTCAAAGTTCTAAGTGATAGTCGCCAAATGGCTAATAAAGAGCAAAGTGCACAGTTGAACTGTATCTCTCGGATATATAAAGAGCTCCAAATGTACATACACACATGTAGACAATTATACACTTTTAAATAAGTCCAACCTACAACTTCAAACAAACAAAAACCACACAAAGTGCATAAATTGAAACCTTCTTTGTTAGGTGTCTCTAGTCATGATGCCCTAGTCAGGGAGTACCTAAAGTGCATCGAAGGAGTACTAATCCTAAAGCAAATACTTCACATTAGTATCTGTGAAAAGCTCAACATGTTTCATTCCTGTAGTCCTTTGAGTTGGTATTAGGAACTTTTTCAGGGGAAAGTGTGTGGGGGCCGGGGCGAAAAACACTCCCAGCCCAAGTTGAGATGGTAGCTGTCAGAGCCTGACAAGTAGAGACTGTCGTTGGTAGTGTAAAGTCTTGTTTAATATTTCCTAATGGACAATTCGGGGAGATATATGTCTGTACTATCTTGTTGTTAGTACAAGAGAGCAGATCCAGGCCACACCTAATCAAGCAAAACACAAGAAAACCACATCTTAATTAGTATGGTTGCTCAATAAGATACATCAGTAATCAATGTAATTAGAAGATTTACTTAGAGTAGGTGCTTACCGTCTCTTAGTGTCGGTAAGCAGTCCTTAGGTACTGCATAAATTCATAGTATTGCAGTCTCCAGTGAAATCCCTATAAACATACAAAGACATAACACATAGTCCTGTCATCCCCAAGTGTAGAGGGCTAACTGTAAATATTGTGGTGAGTACTATATGATAATTGTCGAAGATATTGTAATATCACATAATTAAATATAGACTTACTTAAAACTTCACTCTCAATCCGGATGTCTCTTTGTATATCTAGAGTTCCAGTTTTAGTGTCGTAGATAAGGGCGGTGTGGACTATAAATCAAGCTCTGTAGAGTAAATAATAATATATCGTATCAGCATACAGAAGGTAATAGTGAAATAATAGAACAGCCGTTTGTTTATTGCCAAGTTCATGGCGGTGGACGGAATTAAAGTATATAAGGTAAGGTAAGGAATACAAATCGTTAGGAATCAAGGAGCAGGCAGTAATTCAGTACAACTCTGTTCCTAAAAGCTACAGAAAAATGAAGGTGAACAAGCTCTCGTGTAGCAGGGTTGAAATCTAAGTTGCGTACAGAAAACAAATATTGCAACTGTCGAGGGTTAACTGCAGTGAACTCGCTGTACTGCAAAGTAGACAATGACAAAGTAAAAGAGCACCGCAATCCGCGTTACCTGTAGTATCAGAAACGGGAGAGCTCCATGTCAGTATGGCCAAGGCCACGTATTGCAGTGTAAGGAAAGGGCTACCGTTGTCATGGTGGCCTTGTAAACTAAGAGAAGTGCACTGAGTATAACTGCACATGCGTCTAAGAGACTAGCGTCTGTACTATGGCGTTGATCGTGAGTTGGGAATGGAAGTAGTGACTCAAATGTGTTGAGTATATTTCAACCCCTATATGCGGCATTTTAGGGAAAGGTACAATAAATCTTATCTGTTGTAAAATCCCACATGTGCGTACTCAAATTCTTTCTAAACGAGCCCGGTGTCTTGATGTGTGTGTAAGATGTAGTACTGCACATGCGCGGCAGATGGAATACTAATCTCCACTATAACGCGTGTATATGGAGGCAGAACGCGGTGTATCTGATATATTCATTGAGAAAGGTGTAGAGATGCTAATATACTTATTAAAATATAAGGTATATTCTGTTGGTACAGCATGTGAGGTCGGTATCTGATGCTTTAATAACCTAATATACTGAGGGGCCAACGTTAATGGTTATGCACATGAGTGGAGAATGATATGCTAATCTCTAGTGCGACGTCCGTAATGGCAAAACATCATATGTGATGTGCTTAATGCCGTCAGAGATACTCATATTATAGGATCCTAAGGGCAATAGTTATTAAATCTTCCTCTTGGCATATTACCCGAGGTAAAAAGTAATACAAAGTATATAAGGTGATAAGAGGGAAGACAACCATGCACAACAGAGAATTCGAATTGAAACTCAACTAGACAGCAGGAAGGTGAATGTGGGCCTGGATACTAGTGAAGGAATATCAATACTCAAAAAGTAGTGAGTACCACCATATATGAGTATGTATTGTTCCATATTCAATTAAGGATAGGTAGGTCCACAGATAGGAAAGAATTAATTTGGCTAATGGATAGTTTATTTTATAAATACACTCCAATTGATGTTTTCATTGAGCCGTTGTGGATAACTTTTAGTCAAGAAAATAATTTTTTGTTCTTGTACACTGAGGGTGCGTTTGGCATTATTAGGGTCTTGTGTCTGTCCAATTTTCATAACTACTGTCCATCTTAATTCTTCTGGTTTATGTCCTAGGCTTACAAAATGGCCTATCAGTGGTACATTAACGGTGTTGTTCCTAATACAGCTTTTGTGTTCACCTATCCTGACTTTAACTTTTCTTTCAGTCTTGCCAATGTAGAGTCTATTACACATGCACCAAATGGCATAAACTACCATCATTGAGTTGCAGTTTGTCAACACTCTTTGTTCCCATCTTTTATCGAGCCCCAGGTCAATGTCTTTAGATCGGATGGTTTGTGCACAGCAATTACAGTGGCTGCAGGGGCTGTGTCCTCTGGTTTTTGGTAGGCCCCAACTCTCAGTTAAGCTTTGTTGAACACTTGTTTTTAAAGATAAATCAATTCTTGTTATTAGTTCTTTAAGATTTTTACTTCATTGAAATGCACACTTTGGTGTAGATAACGGGCAATCACCCTTTTCTAGTATATGCCAGTTATGTCTCACAATCTTTGTTATAACATTAGAAAGTGGATTCAATGTTGTCATCATTTACCTTTTTCTGCCTATATTCTAAGATGGCATCTCTGTTATTATTAGATACTCTTTTGCATGCTGTTTTCACAATTTTTTTGGGGTAACCCCTCTTGATCAGATTGTGTTTCAAATTATCCGCTTCTTTCACAAAATCTCTTCTAGTGCTGCTGTTGCGTTTCATACGTAGGAATTGGCCAAAAGGTAAATTTTGTCTCGTGTGTTTGGGATGGAAGCTAGAATAAAGTAACATTGCATTTTTACCTGTTTCTTTATGAAAAGGTTGCACTTGGAGCATAGATAATTCTTTGTCCACAAAGATAGTCAAATCCAAAAAATTAATCGTCTCTGCGTTCACAGTTTTGGTAAATTGTAAGAAGCGATTTTGTGAATTCAGCCATAGTACAAATGAATCAAAGTTTGACAAATCGCCCGTGCAAATCCAAAAAATGTTGTCAATGAACCTTTTCCATAATTTGATGTATTTCCTGTATGGATTAAGGTTATTCATAATGGTATGAACTTCAATGGTTTCTACATACAAATTTGCAAGTGTTGGTGCTACTGCGGACCCCATGGCGGTGCCATGTATTTGTTTGTAAAACAAATTGTTGAAAGAGAAGAAGTTTTCACATAGTGCCATCTCTGTGCACCAAAGTATGAAAGAGTTGGGTGTTTTGCCTGTGGTTCTAGAGGACAGCAGTTTTTCTTCTACCATGCTCAATGTTTCTGCCTGAGGGATTTTGGTATATAATGAGCCAATACCTCACCTTGTCCAGAAATTGCCTCCACACTTCACTGTTCCTTCCTCCCTCCTGCTGCTCTCTTGGTAATCCACCTCCTCCACCTCTGACCTCACCTGAATATCCCACACATCCAGCTTCCTGATGTATGCATATATCACCCTCCTCTGCTGGCAATGCACTTCTATCCCTGGAAATGCTGGCCCTGTCACCCAGGGCATCTTAGAAAATCCAAAACTCACATGTAGTGGTGTAAGCCCTGGCCACTTATTCACATCGGGTCTGCTAGGGAACAACAATGGTGGCCCAGGAAAGCAATCGTTGATGTTCTGGGGAAAGACTCTGGGTGCCCCTGAGGTAAGTATCACGGAGAAGGACTTTGTACCTGGTGGTTCAGTGCTTTTCCAAGCCTTAATGTGTGCTTAACATTGTCCCCGGATAGCACCGCACAGTCCTTCTGCTGGTCATGTCTGAATGGACCTTCTGTCTGTGGCAATCTCTTTCGGTGCTGGGGATTGCCTGGGGTGTAGGACCATGTAGGGCCAGGAGGATAGCTCAGAGGTATCACGTTTGTCTATGCTATGACAACGCATAGTAAAACAGGTTCAAATCCCGGTCTTGCACTTAGAAACTGGTCTCCAGTATTAATCAAGTTATAAAATAACAATTATATTTATAGGTGTAGCAGCTAATCTTTCTCTTCGTGGGTCTCGGTACATCGCATCACAAAAAAGAAAAAGAAACACCTGGAATCTGGTATAGGAGGTATGACTTGAGACAGAGTGTGCTGATAAGAATCATGCTGGCACAAGGGGTTGGGGGTATGCATAAGGGCTGTCTTCATGCCCTTGTCTTCAATGTTAGGACAGGCTCAGATGTATCCCATTATTATCTTGTATACCAGGGTATTTGCTTTGTCAAACATATAGCTATAAAAATAGAATAGAAAAAATGTTAGAGGAATGTTTTCCACATTTTCTGAGTCTATTATTCCATTTAAGGGAAACCATGGCACTTAATTACACAATATTAAAAGTCACCAAAGCACATATATTCATGAAATTGTGTTGGCACTGCTGATATGTACTACAGAAAGAAATAGTAGTTCACAAAAGCCTTATGTTCTCAGTACACATACAAACACAGGGCCCGATTCATAGACTCTGGCGCAGATGAGTTGCAAGCACCACGCGCTGAGAAGGAGCATGCACCAGCCCTGGTGTAGAGAAATGATTGTACGGCATGCATATTCATGGATTTCCTGAGGCATAAGTAACGGTGGCGCATGAACAGCAATCTGTGCCAGTAACGCCCCCAGCACACTCCCACGTGCAGTAAAAGCAAGTGAAATGCCTAACAAGGCACAAGCCTCCGCGCCATCCCTGTCCGGCATACAGCCTCCATGGCGAACTAACGTTAAAACCCTGCGCAATCCCTGACTGCACCCCAGCATAATCGCGTGCAAATCCAGAATGATCCCCGGCTGGACCCCAGCCAAATCATGTGAAAACTCCTCACATTCCCCGGCCACACCCCAGCCAAATCGCATGGAAACTCAGTGAGTTCCCCGGCCAAACCGCAGCGTAATCACGCGGAAAACTCCACGGGATCCCGGCCGCAGCCCAGCCAAATCAAGTGAAAACTCTGCTCGTTCACCGGCTGCACCCCAGTGTAATTGCACGAAAACTCTAACTGTTCCCCGGCCGCACCGCAGCGTAATCATGCCAAAACTCCACGCGATCCCCGGCCGCACCCCAGGCAAAACATGTGAAAACTCCATGCGAGCCCCGGCTGCATCCCTGCCAAATCACGTGAAAACTCCACGCGTACCCCAGCCGCACCCCAGTATAATCGCGCGAAAACTCCACGCGATCCCTGGCCACACCCCAGCCAAATAGTGAATCTGCACCTTGCAATCCTCGGGAAGCAGACCCCTCCTGATGGGATACCCACACCTCAACCCCATCACCCGTGACCACACCCTGCAGGCAGCCCCCTCCACATGGGACACCCCAGCCCCATCACCTGTGAGCCCACCCTGCAGGCAGCCCCCTTCACATGGGACACCCCAGACCCCAGCACCTGCGACCACACTCTGCAGGCAGCCCCCTCCACATGGGACATCCCAGGCCCCATCACCTGTGACCCCACTCTGCAGGCAGCCCCCTCTACATGGGACACCCCAGCCCCCATCACCTGTGACCACACCCTGCAGGCAGCCCCCTCCACATGGGACACCCCAGACCCCATCCAATGGGACCTCGCCCTGCAGGCAGCCCCCTCCACATGGGACACCCCAGCCCCAGTCACCCGTGACCACACCCTGCAGGCAGCCCCCTCCACATGGGACACCCCATCACCTGTCACCTCACCCTGCAGGCAGCCCCCTCCACATGGGACGCCACAGCCCCTATCACCCATGACCTCACTCTGCAAGCAGCCGCCTCCACATGGGACACCCCAGCCCCCATCACCTGTGACTCCACCCTGCAGGCAGTCCCCTCCACATGGGACACCCCCAACCCATCCCCGTCACCCGATCCTACAGGCAGCCCCCTCCACATGGGACACCCCCACCCCAGCCCCCATCACCCATGACCCCACCCTGCAGGTAGCCCCCTCCATGTGGGACACCCCCACCCCAGCCCCCATCACCTGTGACCCCACCCTGCAGGAAGCCCCCTCGATATGGGACACCCCCATGCCAGCCCCATCACCCCATCCTGCAGGCAGCCCCCTCCACATTGGACACCCTAGCCCCCATCACATATCACCCCACCCTGCAGGCATCCCCCTCCAGAACGGACATCACCTGCATGCTGGACCCTGACATAGTGACGCATCATCACTCCATCGAAGATGTGTCGTGCACCTTGACTGTAGTGTTGTGACAGCACTCTGAATATCCACTGCAGAATGTATCCAGCAAACACAAATAAATGCATAAACCTGACCCACATCCTTCAGTGTGGCAGCTGCTCTAACACAATTTCTATCTGCAACCATCTCCCAACATACACATGTAACAAGTTAATGGTAACGTGAGGCGCTGCTGGCCATGTGACAATGTCATGTCACAAATCCCCATATAGAAATAGCCAGACAATGACATAATAAAAAGCAGCCTCAATGTGTGCCATGAACAGACACTGCCCAGGCGTGTCACGGCCTGACCCTCAATGAGATGCCATTACCAGAACAGATTCCCAATAAACACATAACTGTACCTCCCATGTGTGAAGGATATGATATAAAATAAAATAAAATGATATGGCATTCATAATGCGCCTATACACAAGTGTTTGAAGGCACAACGAGTCAGGGGAGGGGGAACAGAGTGATGACAGAAACAACGATCTTGCTAGGCCAGGTGACATTGAGATGGCGCAAGTGCATGGGAAGTGGGGAGGTTACGTGACACGCACTGGCCGTTGGGCGTTGACATGCGCTGGCCTTTGGGCGTTGGCATTCAGATTCCGGATAAAGGAGTGCATAGGAGAACATCACACGGCTTGTGCAAGTTGGAGCGGACGGACGTGTGGACTTAGGAGATTTTTGGGGTTCCACGCATGTTGTTCACTACTGTGACAGTGCAAACTTCTTATTTTTGGTGGGAGATTTTCCTCTGTACACACGCACGTCTATTTTTCTTTTTCTGAGGCTAACGGTGAGTCACATTACCATTAATCATACTCTGGATGTGCCTGTGTATCGCGTACCCACATTGTTAACATCACAGTGGCCTTTGTGGGCTTCGCGTATGCATTCTTTGTGTTGCTGGGTACCACAGTATACCGCGTAATACTTTTTCTTATCATGTGAGCTACCGAGGGGTCACGTACACACTTTTTAAATATCTGGGGTGCCTGTGCATTACGCGTACCGTTTTATTTTTTCACCAGGGGTAATATTGAGCCTTGCTGGACCATAGCAGTATGTTTTACATCACGTAACCTGCCCCTTCAGTACAATTGCCCAGGAAAATAGCTTGTTGTGCTTCCCATAGTACTAATCCATCAGTACCGTGGTTGGGAAGGCCCCAAGAGGGAAAGGTGGCAGAGGTGGCCCAGGTGGCAAGGCTCGGGAGGTGCAGGGAGAGCTGTGCACCTCCCGCAACAGGGTCAGGGAGCTGCAGGTGATGCTGCTGTCCCCAGCTCCCTGGGTCATGGAGATGCAGGGTCATCTGCTCTCCCTTGCTCCCAGGTTGAGGCACCTGCAGGGGCAGCTCCTGTCCCCAACAACCAGGGGCAGGGAGCAACTACAGTACCTGTTGTCATCCCCCCCAGGAACACAGACACACAGGGGCAGCTGATGCACGTGTGTCCAAGGGGAAGGGGCAATGCAAAAAACCTGACCTCAGCACCCGGGGTCAGGGACATGCAGAGCCAGTGAATGACCCAACATCAGTGGGTGATGCCATGGCCCAGGCCCCTAGTGGTCCAGCCCCTAATGCCCGGAGTGGTCCCAGCCACAGAGGGTCCGCACCACCTTCCATGAGGCAGAAGTGTGCAGAACAAGGAAAGACTCAATCCCAAAGCATGTCAAAGGAGACCACCACGGCGAGGAAGAGGAGCTTCAATGATGATGAACTCAAGATCCTCGTGGACTACGTGTGTGACCACCCCTGTGACATGTGCACGGAGCCAGGGATCACCCATACGCCGGCACAGCGCATGTCCACTGGCTGCCAGTCACAGATCACATCAACTCCTCGGGGAAAGAGAGGCACACCGCTCGTGTGGTCATCAAGCGTGGAATGACCTCAGCTGCCAAACCAAAGGGAAGCTGGGTACCAATCTTGCTTCTGCTATGGTGACTGGAGGTGGGTCACCGCAGAAGGAGGAGTTCACTCCACATGAAGAGGCCATGAGCGAGTTGATTCATGTGTATCAGAGCCATGGTGTGGGAGGCCTGCCAGAATACAAGGAAACATCTGGAGAGTGAAGAAGCGCGTGCATCCAGAATATGTGTATGTAGATTGATGAATTGGTATGTTTGTGTGGCACTTCTGCCTGTATTTGTATGACTGACATGGGTGAACCATGTCATGGTCTACTGACTCGAGCTTAGTGTACTGCAGAGTGCATACAACTCATGTGCTGCACATCGGTTGAACATGGCTTTTTAACAGTAGTCATCCACAACCATCAGATACTAATACACATTTCCAGCATGCAAACACAACGTGGCAACTGGCTATGTACATCAGTGATGTTTGTGACTCAGCTATGCCAGTCAAGTGCATGTGTCTGACGCACGTGGTATTCATCATGCACTACATGTAGTAGTGATTCCATCCAGATATGTCCATAGGTGGCTTCATGCTACACATACCGCCCATGCACACTGTCAGCGTGTGCAACATTGTGCCATGAGCGTCCAAGCAATTTGCTACACTGTGCAAATCCCTGCCGTGGCTATGGCACTGAGCCCCTTGTAAGAAATCAGTCTAGAGTCATCCGTGTTGACCTGCCACACTGGACCCCCACCTCCCCCATGGGTGCATGGCCCTGTCCCTCTTGTGTGTCACTGTCCCCTCTTCCTATCTTCAAGCACATGTCCTTAATCTCTCCACATCACACACCTGGGCCACCACACATGTCTGTTGGGAATGTCTGCAGTGATTACATGGTCAGGGACATGGGATGTGGTGGCAAGGGTGCAGACGCCATGATTTCAGGGATTTTTGGACATAGTGTATGAATACAAATTATGGCATGTTGACATGCATGTAAATGTGTTCCAGGACACCATTGTGATGAAAAGTAACATGATTCTTGTTGTCTTTATGTGGCCATGTGCAGGTGATGAGCCAACAGATTCAGGGGAGGAGGTAGAGGAGGAACGGGAGGTTGAGCCCCAACAGAACCCCCGTGGAGGACATGCTGTGGCAGCCCATGAGAATTCACTGGTGCTACAGTCCATCCGGGGTACGACTCAGTATGAGTCCACCTCCAGTGATACCAGTGGCTATGGTGTTCAGCCAGGCACCATTCTCGTATGCTGTTGGAGGTAAGTGCATCAAGTGATGGTGCTGATGTAGACCTCTAACCTGAAGGATTTCATTTGTTGGGAGCAAGTTGAGTCTAGCTCTTAAAATTAAATCACGTGCTCCTTTGTTGGGAAATGTTATGATGAAGTTTTGCAGCACATTCAGTTTCTTTGTGTTGTATGGAAAATGAGCGGTCAGTTTGTTCTTTGCTTCCATGTCTGTTGTTTTAGCCCAGTCCAGTTCTTTAATTTTTCGTAGGACCTTGCGTGGGTTCTGAAAGAGTTTGTCTTCATTGCTAGCGTTTGACTCTAATAGCGTTACGTTTACCTCTTTCCAACTGTTAAGTAAAGTGCACTTCTCCTCCTGCATTTCTTTGTTAATCATTTTGAATATTTGATTACTGTCTGCCATTCTGCATTTTCTATATAGCATTAATGTGTTAAAACTCACGGTGCATTATAGAGACATGAGACTCAGTTTGCGCCTGATTACCACTCCTGATGAAGATTTGGGTAGGCCCAGAACTGATCTCCAGAAGGTGGCTTCTAATTTGGACCAGATTTCACTTGGGATATTTGGCATCCCTTCGGACCCATATGTTACGGGGGGGACTACCTTCAGTTTATAGAAGTTCAATATTTGTATCAGTGAAAATCGGCCATATTTTCTGTCGATGACTTTGGTTTGAGCGACAAACATGTTAATTTTTTTATGAAGAGTTTCTTGCATAGTTATTTCATTTTTTGAGCTGTCCAGGGTTACTCCCAAGTATTTGAAACGTTGGACTTTCTCTATTAGGACTTGAACCATTTGTTCTTGTCAGGTTTACTGCTGGATTTCTGTAAAGTCATAACTTTCGTTTTGCCTTTGTTTACCTCTAGATGGTTTTTTCTTGTATACTAGAGCAGATTATCCATTTGCCGCTAAAGGCCAATGGGTGTTTGATCGAACAAAATTAGGTCGTCCGCATATAACAGGTGCGAAATTGATGCGCCTCAAATTTTTGGTGAAAAAGCTCGAACATCCGCTTCTGTGCTTTGGAAGTCGCCTATGTAAGCCAGGAAGAGCGGTGACGCTAGGGGGCACTCCTGCTTTACCCCACGTGTTGTTGGAATCTCTGATGATAGGTCTCCCTTGTGATTTAGTCTAACTCTCATGCTTGTTTTGGAGTGTAAGGCCTGGATTGGCACCATGATTTTTGCCGGACATTTCCATTCTACGAGTTTCTTCCAGAGGAGCTGTCTCTCCACCTGATCGAATGCCTGAGTGAAGTCAATAAACACAACAAACAGATGTAATCCGTGTTGTAAGACTTTGCTCTTCAAGATACTGAACAAGAGAATGTTTCCTGCTGTCCCCGCGTTTTCTTTTAAACCAGCTTGAAGATTGTCATTGCAAGTAGCTAATATTGCCCAGAGTTGGAATTTTTTCATCAGGAGAGCCCCGTATACTTTACCAATAGCATCCAATAGGGCTATTGGGCAAAAGTTTTGGGGGTCATTCTTGTTCCATTTTTTGTAGATAGGGATCACAATTGCAGATGTCTAGGATGGTGGCAATGTATTTGTCTCTGCACATCTTCTGAAAATTATACTTAGGAGAGTTGCCCATTCTTTAGGATGACGTTTGAGCTCAAAATTTGTTATTCCGTCTGGGCCAGCTGCCCTGGAGTTGTTTAGTTTTTTTATGACTTCTTCGATGTCTTCTATATCGTCCAGCTTGTTCCAGACTGGACTGTGTGTAAGTACAACTTCATGGTGCTTTTCATCAACAGATTGAAAAGCGCTTTTGAAATATGTTTCCCACGTGTGTTGCCCAATGTTATTCAGTATTTGTTCTGCCGTTGTGGTGTCAGTTGATCTTAGCAGGGACCAAAATTCCCTGGCATTGTTAGTACTTAGAGCTTTTGCAATCTCTTCTGTGTCCAGTTGATATAGTTTTGCTCGATGGAATTTGACCCATGCCCTGTAGGCGCTTTGGATCTCTTTCATTCTTATATTTGCTTGTGCCGTTTGTAATGTCTTTGCCATTCTCTTGTTTTTTCTAAATTCTCGTCACTTCTCCACGAGTTCTCTATTGTAAAAATGGTTCCCAGTAATATGAGATAGTTTTATTGTTTTTGCCGATTGTGCTTTGTGCACCATAAGTAGCGATTGATAGTCTAGTGATTTTGCTTCCTCTATTTGACTCTGGGACTGGTATCTTCCTGTCAACTCTTTAATGGCATTTGCGGTGAGCTTGATTCAAGAGCCTTGAGTGCGAGTCTCAATGTTCATTTCCAACCTTTCATTTTTCCTGGAGGGGGTGTTCCATGTCATTTCTAGGAGATTGTGATCACTGGCAGATGTTCTTGTGACTCTGAACGTATTGGTGAGTGGTAGCAGTGCTTTAGAAACAAAAATATAGTCAATTATGGCCTGTGACTCTGCACGTTCAAAGGTCGGAGGTCTATTTTGTTGTGGATAAATTGTGTCCAGATTATGTAGATCACGTGATTTTACCATGTCAATCCAATCTTTACCTTGTTGTACTGTCGGAGGTGCCTTAGTAGTGGATCGTTTTGATTTATCGGGTATGCATACTACGTTTAGATCACGACAGATGATTAGATAGGGTGTCATCAGCGTTGCCAGAGTCTCATCGATCACATTCTCCATCATTGTAATGAACTTTGTTGTTTCTATTGCTGCTGGGTTCCAGTGAGTATTGATAATAACTACTGTATATGAGTTATTTTGAGCTTTGTTTTTATTCGTTTGATCCCAGGTTTCAGTGGTCACTAGGACAGATGTGTTGGTGATCAAGATTTTGTCCAATGTCAGGCCGCATCCATTTCTGCACGTTGTGAGAATGCCTGAGGATGGACGACCCAAATGCCCTTTTACTGCAGGGGCCATTGCAATTTCATAATCATCGATGGATGGTGGTGTGGTTAACCATGTCTCCTGTAGACATATGATGTCGTAATTTCCCAGGTTTACATTGCTTGGAAGTGTCAGGTGTTGCTATCCTCTTGTGTTCCATGAGCATAATTTTAATTTATGTTGGAGGGCGGCTTTCGGGCATTCTGTTTTCTGGTTGACTGCCTCCTGTTCGAATTGTTATTTCTTCAGGTATGCGGTCAGTGCTTTCGGGAGACATGACCGGATACCATGTGTGTTTTCTTGTTTACTTGTTGCCACCATTTGTCCTTTATTGCTCTGCACCGATTGTGTGATCATCCTCATTGGAATTTGTGCATTTTCTTTTGTAGGTGACGATAGCTCATTCAAATTTGATTTCTTTTGTTCTTGTTTTTCTTTCCTTTGTGTGTTTTTGGTTCTCACACGGTTTGAGCTGTTGTCTTTTCTTCCCAACCTTCCTTCTTCACTTATTGTCAGTTTGTCTATTTTTCTTTTAGTTTCAGTCTCTTCCTGAAAGGTTCTCTGTGAAGGATCCATAGAGTTTCTTTGCCTCATATGGGCATTTGTCTTGTGTTGATCCTTTCTACTTTCTCTGTTTTTGTTGCTGTGTCTATTATCTTCTCTTGAGATATGCGCCGTTTGCCTTTTTGCTGTGATGTCAGTCAGATCATATCCCATTCTTCTAAGGTCAGCTGTGTCTTTACTGAGCAGTTTTTGTACTGTCGATGAGTCAATGTATAAATTTGTTGCGGCTTTTCGATGATCGTGCCATGGTTCGATGATCAGCAAGTCATCTGACTTTATCGTCCGCACGTTTGGTATGTGATGAAATATCGCTAACACACATCTTCTGTTCAGGGTTACATACTCTTTGTTGCTCGTTCTTTGTTCCATTTTAAAAGCTCATCTGGCATCTTTCGGTCTGCCATTTTTTGTCTGGTATTCCTCTGTTTGAGATGTGTAGTGCTTTTTAATGATCCTTGTTTGTCTGTCTTTTTGTGGTCTACTGATATATGCGTTGTGGATAATTTAGATGTCGACTTTACGTTTGTGTGAGTCTTTAGGTGATTGTTTTCAGCTGTGTACTTTGTTCTTACAATGCTCTTTTCGATGTTTATTTCTCGTTTTCTCTCTGATATATGATTTTTAGACATGTCTGTCTGGTAACTACTCCAATTTGCTGTTGCTGTTATCCTTTTGCATTTTTCTTCCAAGGTTAAATAATGCTGGTCTTCGCGACTCTCAAAGTTTATCAGTCTTAGTTTGATTCGTCTATCCTCGCTGTCGTTGACGTTTGTCGAATTTCAATTGCCCTAATTGACACATTTTGCCTTCGGTGTAGTCTCTTTTACTTGTGGACCTTGGTTTGTTGTTGAATCTTTTGTTCTTTGATTATCTACCCTTGCCTTATGGGCGAGGTTTGCATCTTCTGTGTGATGTTCACTAAGGTTCATCAGTTCCTCATTGTTAAGGAAGTCCTCTATGGACTTTGGAGACGATATATTCTCTGATTCAATTGATGTCGGTTGTATTTGCTGTTGAGAGTCATTGTCTGAATTGGCCCAGCTGTAAATTGCACCGTTTTTCTCCATCTTGTTTTGTAATATTGCATTGTTTTCAGCGATTTTCACATTCTGCGAGTGAGCATTTTCTCTTTGCAAGAAATTACTGGGGTTTCGCATGGTCTTCCCTGGGCCTGATTTTGATTTATCAAACATGGAGTACGTTATGTCTGGAACCTCATTTGACTCTTGTTCGGTTGTGGTGTCATCCATCGCCTTTCTTACCACCATTACTACTGTGGTGTGTGTTGGTGCAACCTCTTTGATCATGACATTTACTGGTGCTTCCGTATTTTTTTTCTGCTTGTTCTCCTTGTCTAAGTGTATCATCTTATTTGATGTCAAGTCAATCATTGTTATCGTTGGTTCACTTGGTTGTTGTCTGAGTTTTGATGTCATTTCCGGTGGTTCTACCACATCTTGGGCTGTGGTTACAGATGTTATTTTTGACGTAAGGTCAAATACTAGTTGGTCTATTTTCTCCACCATGCTATCTTTCTCTTTGCGCGCTGTAATATATCCCTCGGCAAAGATAATTTTAGAGAGCAACATGGCTTGAATGGAGGAATGATCTTGAAGTGTGTCATTAATTGACTCATGTAACTTACAAAAAGGTGCGAGGGCTATCGTTATTGCAAACATGATGGTTGTCATGTCAGGTTGCTTGGATGGAGTTTGCATGAGGGCTGTTGTTGTTTGAGTGATGACTCTTTTCATGGGAGTTGACATTGATTAAACTTGTGGATGATCAATATTCGTTAGTGCGTTGTGAAAGGATTCAAATGAGCCTCTACGATGCAGATGTGGTTCAGTTGAGCTGCGATGCTTGGACAGTGCCTCCAGACTGGATGTGCTTTCACGCAAATGTTTTGCTATATGTATTCTATCAGCATGAGTATGTCTACCTTCTGATGTTTGTTTACATACTGGTCTGAGAGTTGGGCAGGGGCCTGTGGTAGGGTGAGGTTTGGAGTTTGTTATGGTATTGATGTTCTCACTGGCCTGTTGGAGTCTTGATGTCTTGGACGGTGTGTTTTGTTTTTCTTTCTCCGTCATTTCAGAAGTTTCTTGTCCTGGTATTTCTGCATCAGGAGTAGAGCTTTTCGATGTTTGCTCTGTGCTTGTGTGTGATGTGCCACCCTTTGTTTTTTGTTTGTTGTTCTCTTGAACTATTTCTTTCTCAATAGTCGTTATGAGTGGAATACGCGGTTGTTTTGTCATGTTGGGCGCTTCCACTATCTTGGCACGAGGGTCATTGCAATTGAGTGTCTCTCTCATTGGGATCATATTGTCGTGGTGTTTGAAGGGCATGGCATTGGTCGATAACATTTATTTTCTTTGTAAGGATGTGTGGGGGCTTTTGCCCTTCACTGTTGTGTCTGTTCTTCTCTGTTTCGCACAAGGGAAGTTGTCTATTTCTGCCACTAGCATGTCTGTGTCGGATACTTCTTAAAACTCTTTGTGCTTCTTGATTAGTTGCGCTTTGAAGAATTCTGTCAATATATGTGCCGTTGTTGCTTTGATTGGGCCAGTTTTCTTGCCGGGTCCGTGGCCTCCACGTTTGCCTTTTGGAATGATCTCACTTTTGGTGGCATTCCCCTTTGTCTGTCTGTTTAAATTTGTTTTTTGCTTTTTGTTTTGTGTTTTAGACTTTTTATTTGTCTCATCTGTTTCCATGTTGTCTCTTGTGCGTTTTTTCATATTCTTTGTAAATATTTCGATTGTTGCTTCTATGGCATTTCCTATGATGTCTTTATTTGCATTTGCAGCCACTGGTTGCATTTGAGGTTCATGCCACGCATGAATCTGGACCTCCACGATGGTCCCTGCAGCCCGTGTTGGAATCTGGCAGTCTCCACTCTCATTTGATGGCTGCGCGCTGCTCCCTGTCACGTGATTGGCCTCAGGAGCGCCGCGGCCGTGCTCTTGCTCTCGCTCCCGGCTGCATCCGCGTTCGATCACGGGGCTCGCAGACGTCTCTGCTGCAGCCCCTGGGCCGTGATGCCCAAGTCCTCCACGGTCTCACTTACGGCATTCCCCTCCCCTGCCCCTCCCATGCCCCCAGCCGAGCCGCTCTCGATGGCCTGCAATGCCTCCACTCCAGAGGACATCCACAGCGTCCACAGCATCCCCCGTACATTGCGATCTGGCGGCCCTCCAGGCCTGGGCTGAGGACGCGAGTCGGGCAGCCCGCGCCGAGCCTCCAGCACAGCGCGGCCTCCTCGCCCCTCCTCAGCCTCGAGTGGTGAGTTCACAAAAACTTTTTTCTATGTGCAGTATTGCGTTTCTTTGAGGCAATGATGCTTGCTTTTGTTGTATTACGTGTCTGATCTTCCTTTAGGGATGCCTCTTTACTGAGACTTTCGTACTCAGTGTTGTCTCTGTAGTCATCTTCTAATTCAGATGTTGTTAGTGAGGCTTTTTCCACAACTTTTTCCACAACTTGAGTATTGTCAGTTTCTTTGAACGGCCACGAGCTTCGCAGGCATCGTCCCTCTTCATCATCTTGATTTGTGGTGCCCAGGCCAGGCCTCGCGGCCCGCCCAGCCATGTCTTGGGGATAGGTAAGGGAGAGGTCGACTGGTGTCTGTGTAATCTACTGCCAGATCCTAATGGTAGGATCAAAAGGGGATCAAAGGGATCAAAGGGGACCTCGCCCCAACAGTCTCCCAACAGTCTCCCAACAGTCTCCCAATTCCACCAGCCGCCAGCCACCATTCTTCTTAACTGGTTTTTCTTTTTTTGATGATGTTTTTCAGTCCCCAACTGCAAGTGTATTGCTTGTGGCACGTAGGCGAATCTTAGCCTGGGAGCTTTGTTGCAGAGTGGTCCCAGCTCCGTGCCAGCTCCGTACACGCGACGGACCATGACAGACCACTTTTCCACCCACTTCCCCGCACACGCTCCGTGCTGTAAATGGAGTTTTGTAGATGAGTCTCTCAGCCAAGGGCTCCGCCTTTCTGTAGTAGAAGTGGTGAATAGACTGACCACGACAGACCACTTTTCCACCTACTTCTCTTGGATTTCTAGTTTGGCATGGTGGTAGTAGCATAGTCCCTCATCTATGTGTTTCTTTTGTAAAGCCAAAAATAAGCCAAAAAATAAGCCAAAAAATAATTTGTTTTAAGTTCTAAGGGATTCACACAATTTCCAAGGACACATTCTCAGGGTGGTTTGGTGGACACAGATGTTTGGCCCTTTGTCATCATTCAATGGCACCTAGAATGTGCCAGGGCTGTGAACACTCCACAGGGGTTGGATTTTAGGTGAACAATTGTGCCACAAGCTGGGTACGGGCAGCCTCTCCACGTGCCCTTTGCCCTAGCATGTGCATGCAGCATACATGTGGTTGGGAATGTGGGGGCACCACCATGTCCACCAGTACACCGCGCTGTGTTGCAACATTGTGCAGGACACATGCTGCAACAATGATCCTTCACACTAGTGGCGGTGCATATAGCAACTCACCATCAGAGTGGTCAAGGGAGCGGAAACGTGACTTGAGCACTCCGAATGTGCGCTCCACTATGCCCTGAGTTGCAATATAGGCTCTTTTGTATCTTACCTTGGGAGGTGTGGCAGGTTCTGTATTGGCGTCATCATTTAGGTGCTCAGAGGGTAGGCACTGTCCCCTGTAGAAGTTAAAGGGTTTGTCATTGGTGTGTATTTGTCTGTGTGTGACATGCATGCATGTGCATAGGCATTTATACTCACCAATGAGCCATGTGTTGCCATGCCTTCCAGCTTCCAGTGACCGGTGTAGGGGTGACATTCTGAATATAAAACCATCATGGGTTGACCCTGGATATTTGCATATACAGAAGTAATTAGACCCTTGGCATCAAATACAACCTGCAAGTTGATGGAATGACAGTGCTTGCGATTGAGATAGATGTGCTCTGTGGCCCTAGGTGGACGTAGAGCCACATGCGTCCAAGCATTCGCACCAAGCACTTTAGGAAAGTGCGCCACCCCAAAAAAATCCAGGACTATAGCCTGCCTTTCTGTAGGTATCTGGGCATGTAGATGTGCCTGCGGACTGAGGGGCGACTGCCAACACCTGGCGTAGGCAGTGTGACAACGTGGGCTGTGAAATGCCCCCAACTATGGCAGTTGTCCACTGAAATGACCCAGTGGCCAAAAAATGCAGAAAATTGAGCACCTTTTCCAAGTGGCTCATTGCGTGGGAGCACAGGATGGGTGATGTAAGGTCATCCTCCCACTCTGTGACCAGGTGTAATATGATATGAGGTGCAAACCTATACCTGCCATAGACCTGGTCATCAGGCATCCCAAAAAGGCAGGTCCTAGGTAGAAAAATCTGTGTCCTTGCCATCCTCCTCCTCCTGCGGTGTCCCACGATTACTGCTGCGACAAATGGTACATTCATAGTAGCTGTATATGCGTGTTTGTTGTTTGTGTGCCCGTTTTATGCATTTGTTTTAGTGCATGGCGATGCTTACGCCAGCTTCCGCGTGGCATACGTGTTTCCTTATTGCGCATCTTTTTCCACACAACCGGGAGCCCTGTTCAATTCCATGAAAACAGGTTTTTAGCGTGCGTATGGGCGTTGCAAGGATTTTACTTTGGTACATCCCCCATTACGCCCATATTTTCGCTTGTTGTTCCCCATTCCACGTGGTCCGCCCCCTTTTTAGGTGACTGTGCAGAACCAAACGCTGCTTCACTACGAGTCTCGCACACAGCGTTCGTGGTGTCGCAATGACGTGTTGGACGGGTGCGGATTCCTCCAAAGTCCCTGGTAAGCCCCACGTATTGTGTTGCATGAATACACAAACTGGCACTTGCGCAAGATTTTGCGTGCATGCCCCCTATTTTCCACGCAAACCAATCCATGTCTTAGTTGATGACAAGAGGCCAATGTTTATTGATTATATAAGATAGTCAGGAAAGGCCTTAACATAAACTAAAAATATGACATTTTGAATACGTTTAAACACTGTATTGACGATTTATACTATGTAATGTACACTGGTTCATTTGTTTCCTGTTACCGCCCAGTTCTTTATACAACCTGATGAAGACAGAGGAGCAAAGCTTACGACCCAGACGGCTGTTAACACAAATATTGACTTAATATAACGAAATCCCAATCACATATAGATTGGTATTGTTATTTAATGAGACGTAAATTGTGTAATTAGCTTTAATGTTCTCCTTGTTTCGCCTACATACATAAGATGGTGATTAACAAATGATGAACCCAATGTTATGTCTTAGGTTTCCTGTAAAGTAAAACATTTGTTTCCTATTCTGATGTAGTTTACTTTGATGAAAATCTACGTCACTGTGAATTGTGTTCTCTTATTCTTCCCGTTGTTGTGAATGGATGTCATTAACTGATTGAAATATTTCAAATATATGTGCATCCATTAAAAAAGTATGTTCATTTATTCATTAATTTGTTGCATAAAAACGTTCAAATGATCTGCCCTGTAATCAATTTAGAATTGAATACATCATATGAAATTGCAATGCTTTATTTGGTGACCTTGCTTGCCTTTGGAAAATCAAACAGGGGATCCTGTTTAACCATTTCTGTGACCCTTAAGATTAACACACTGAATACATTCCTCTTGGGTCACTTTGGCAAATGTTTTGGTTAGGCCCATGGCAGATGGAGAATAGCACAGTGGTATTAGTCTCCTCTCCAAACATTCTGAGGTTTCCGCTTCGTCTTGTCAGTTTTAAACAGAACATTCCTCCTTCTTTGGGTACAATATTGTAGCAGCGTTGAGCCCTCAATGGGTGCAATGCTCGTTAAGTGCATTATAATAAGAACTTAATGTAAGGTAGAGAACTTTTGCTTTTCATCTTCATTTTTATTAGATTTATTTTGACTTTTTTGTGCATCGCTTTCTGCCTCCGGAAGCACCATGCGATTGTTGTCCTGCAAGTGCCTAGGTTACACAGGAATCACGCAGACCGATATGTGAGTTCACAAATGGCCGGGCTGATCAACTTACGACTCTTCATTGTAGAATGGGTCATTGATTGCCAAGTGTGCCTAATTGCCACAAGCAAAAATATTTCAAAGTGGCGCAGTTCTCTATATTCCTAGGCATTTTCGTTTCCACCAATGCGTTCGGGACAACTCCCCAAGCATGCAGCTTTTCTGAACAAAACCAATACATTATTGGAGTAGGTTTTAATTGGTTGCTATAATAAAAATGCCTCAGATTGAATGGGGTACTCCCTTTTATCTATTAGTTGCCGTGACACCAAGCTGTAACACAATCATTTAACCCACAGCGTATGGAAAAACAGCAATATAAAGGTCGTTGTGGGGCTGCAGAAACCACAAATAGCCCTTTAAAGTGTTAATTCAAACCATTTCACGATCCATTTACATCAACAATTTACTATCTGCGGAATGCAATTTGCTTCTGTCTTCCTTGCTAGATGGAATGCAAAACAAAAGAGACATCCTGATAATGTATGTGAACATTTGGGAAAGAACTGCCTTTAATAAATATTTCATGCATAGTGTAAATATAATTAACTCATTTTTCAATGAACATCTCCCAGTTAATTGTTATGTTAACTAGGAATTCATATCTGCAGAGCGGGAAAGCTGCCTTCTGGAAATAATGAACCGAGTTGTGTCGATAGAATTGAGTTGCCTGATTAAAATAACTTCAGAACATTAGACTGCCGAGGGGAGCAGATAACTGTTATTCTGCCAACACGTGCCAATATTTTAACTCTATGTAAGCTGCAAAACCTCTTTGGTAGGGCGCTTCTAATGTCGGCCAAGATACTCAATACTATTTGGCTGCTATTGTAATGTCCCCTTTTCATTCAAATAAATGTAGCTGCCTCCTGCACCAGTTTTCTATGTGCCAGTCAGTGTCTATCTTTGAATACATTTGCAATGCTGGAATGTGTTGCCTGCCAATTACGTACTCTGTCCACCTTACACCGGTATGGCAGTGGTGGATCCTTTTTATGGGCAGAGGGAAGGGTACCCCCTGAGGAGGTGCATGGTTAGATTAAAATTCTAATATATGTTTAGAACAGTGGTATTCACATTGTGGAGCTTGCCCATTATGAGGGCTCGAAGAATGTTCAGGGTGGGGCGTGAGATGCTTCCAGAAGGGAGTATGGGGAGTGCTTCTAACAGAACATATAAACTGATCTGGCATCTGAGGGCAGGAACAGTATTATTTTATTCAAGGGAAGGTTTCACAACAACATTTTTACTCAAGGGTGCTCAGAATAAAAGAGTTTGATTCCAATGGTTTAGATGTTATTCTGAATGTATTTGTGCATCCCTTAGCATAGATTTTTAATTTTTTTTATTAGGATTTATGGTTTGTTCATAAAAAAACCTTTATCTGTCCTGAGTAATCATTCATCATCACATATAAAAGGGAAGAAAAAAGCGCACATCACTAGATCACTAGAAAACAGAACGGGAAGGAGGAAAGCAAGGAGATGAGAAGAAGCAAGGAATTGCGATGATGCAAGACACATGTCGATTACAGTCACATGATAGAAAATAGGTCATCACAGGGTTCTCAGAAGGTAAGATGTAAGTTCCCCCTATTAGGTCCACACAATATCACTGATTCCTTGGAGAGAAAGAAAAGCCTCTGTTAAAAAGTTTGATATCGCATAGGTTAGTCTGTAGTCTTCACCCATGCAAATTATCCTCCATGCAATACAACTCATTTGCCAGTATGATCCTGCCCAGAGAGTTAATTCCTTGGGCCATAAATCCTGTGTAACTTGTGACCAGATGCTTCAGAGTTTCTTGATGGTCGTTGACTTTGCAAAATCTGCAGGTGGTATCCACTGCTGTTGTAACAAATATTTTCAAATATTCCTACATTGTAGAATGTTCAAACGGAAAAGGACATTCCGATATTGCATGCTCTGAAATTTTGCTGGGAATGGTTGAATGGTCTTTGTTCAAACTAGACATTTTGTTGCAGTTTGTGTTTGCCTCTTCCTTGTTCAGTACGGATCCAATCCTCCTGCCACAGCTTTTGCTTTGCTTTCAGGTTGGCAATCAAAGTGTCTTCTGTGATTCCTATTTTCACCATGCTGTCCTTGCAGCCTCTTTTACAGGCCTTTAATGGGAACTATCCCCGGGTCCGCGCTTAGAAACCTCTGGGTATTAAAGCGCGTTATAAATATGCAACTAAGGTAACAGTGCCTCGATGACCATGGGCTGTGTGAATGCTTTAAAAATGCAAATAAATACATAAAAACGGATCTGGAGTATCGAGCATGATACATGTTCTGTATAAGGCCAGGGTTTTCCATACTACCATTCCATGGATGGATATCAAGGACATTTCATGCCATAGCAGTTACTGAGGCTCTTCTTGGTAACTTTAGAGCTGTCTCCAGAATAAGCCCTCCAGTATGTTTCAAATTTCCTACGAAATTATGACATTGCTTCCAGTAAGTATTGGCATGACTTTCGTCTTGTAGAAATCTAGAATCAGCTGGAATGTGAACTTGCCATATTTTTTGTGGATAAATGCAGCCTGAGATACTAGGAATTTCACACGTGTCCTCAGTTCTAGCGCTGTCTACGCTTGTCCTCCATGCTTAAGCTTATGGAGACTGCCAAGTAAACCATTTCTTTTACCAAAGGGAGCCCAATGTGGTTCAATGACTATCTGAAAGGCTTCTTAGGGCTGCCCTTCATTTTTCTCAGAACCATGAAATTCATTTTCCCCTTGTTGATTTGCAGCCCATTTTTGAGGACATGCTTCTGCAAGCTGGCCAATCTCCTATGTAAGCCAATCACTGTCTGGTCCATAAAAGCCATCATCAGCATAGGGGCACCATGCTGGGAAAGCCTGTTGATTCTTGGTGGAAATGCTATGACTTCATTTAGGTCTTCAGACAAGTCGTTGAGGGAAAAGATTGAACAGTGTTGTAGCTAAGGGGCATCCTTATTTTACCCTTTCTGGGTGGGTATTTCTCTTGCTAGCAGGCCATCGGCGTTCAATCTTACCTGGACTTTGTTGTTTGAATAAAGAGCCCTAATTGCTCCCAATATGTGTGGAGGGCTATTTCAATTTGCCATCTTTTCCCATGGTAGTTGCCTCTCAACACTATCAAATGTTTTTTTTAAGATCTATAAATGCCACGTATACTTCTGAGTCATTTTTGATTGCCTTCATTGTTAGGACGTTAATCAATAATAGATTAAGGTCTGTTCCTACTCCCTTGATGAAGCCCACTTGCCAAGGGTCTCTTTTTCCTATCCTGATGGCCCATACCTGCAGATGTTTCAATAATAGGGCTGCAAAAAGTTTTTCCAGCACGTCCAGCATAGTGATCGGTCAATAATTGTTTGGGTCCATTCTATTTCCTTTCTTATAGATTGATACTATGATCGCTTTTTTCCAAGACTCTGGAGTCTGTCCCATATTTAGAACATCATCAGTCGCAATATGAACGGTATCCATGCTGAAGGCTGAGATTTGATAGTTCTATAAGTCAGGCTATCAGGGCCCAGAGTAGTTGCTCTGTTTGCTTTTTTTATTAGATCATCCAAGTCGGCCTCGTCAAAGGGTATTATCCAATCTCCACCTTCCTTGCAAGTGCATTCTTGTTGAATTGGTTCCCTGGATCCAAATAGGTCTGGTAAAAAAGTACCCAGCTTTCTTCCATCACTGCATTTGACAAAATTGCACACTGAGGTGTCAATGTTTTGTTAATTAATTACCACATGGCCTTGATGTTTCTTGATGTCATTTCTGTTAGAATTGCCTCTGCATCAGCCTTGTTTTTGTTCTGCTTTATGAGCAATTAGCCAATTTTTATACATTTGTTTTCTTTTTGTCAATGCTTCAATATTATGATCTAAAGGTCCGATCTTAAAGTGGGTTTCTTTTCTGCTATGGCATCATGCTGTATGTGTTTATGGATGATTTTTATTTTTCCAGGCACGTTGGATAAGACCTTGATGCCAAGCAGTAAGGGGAGGTAATTTACTCCCCCTGCCCACTCACCCTGAAAGAGGCATCCCAAAGTTATTCTGTCAACAACCCTGGATCTCTTATAGAGCCGGTTCCTGCCTTCCAATATGATTATGTCCCTGTAATCGAATTTGTTTGATTCTGGCTCAAGCGTGTATACATTGTTACTTTCATAGGGGACTGGTCTCCTTTTGTTGTTTTTAATACTTCCAGGTATCTAACCTGATTTATAAAATCCTGACAAGCAAGGATATAGTAAGCCTAAGAAATGGTATTCTAATTTTGTAGGTAGACCTTGAATACCAGATCCATATGCAATTAATGTATTCACTATTAGGCTGATGTCAGACAATCAGAAGATCACACTAAGTGACTATATTATTAATGATTGATACAGAGGTTTCTCAGCATATAAGCTTTGTTTGGTAAATGTACAGGTTTTTGTTGCATAGTAGTATGTATTATGATACTCTATTAATATGTTTTCTTCAAATTTGTTTTTTGTAGAAACTATGAAATTATTTATTTTTGTCCCTGAAGAAGAGTGAATTCTCGAAACGCGTTGGGCCATCAAATTATGGATTAAACTCAAATTCTCACTCGTTAATGTTTTATGAACAATTTGTTTTGATTCATTTACTTACAATATATTAATATGGTACAAACAAATTTAAACCAATTAACTTCATATGGTGACTTTATTGGACAATGTTAGTTACAATGTTGCCCGTATAATACACACCATAGTGCTAAACTATGTATCTGTTTAGACCCCATCTTGGGAACATCCACCTCTTTTCTTTTGGCATTGCCATGGTGCCACAAGACACTGCTGCAACTTTGCATGTGAAAGAGACTAGGGCTGAGTCCTCTTGCATGCCCGCTGGAACACACATGGTAGCGCCCTGTACGAGGATGCCGGGAGAATGCTGGATGCCGGGCCGAACTCTAGGCCCCGGAGCCCGATAGTCAAGATGCCTCTCTGTCCTCGTGTGACCAAGGTGCCAATGCGGGTAGTACCGCCAGGTAGGTCTCCATTGGCCGTTGCGTTGACAGGTCCGAGACCTGACATTTTTGTAAGTGAGTTTTGATAGTGTACACTGTCTTGTCTCTGGAGGGGTAACGCCCAGTATCTGGGGTATTTGGTTCTATATGAATTCTTGTTATGTATTATGTCTGTTTCCTGTGTAGTTTAGCTGGCCTATAGGGCATGTGTGGCACTTGGAGTTATGCAGGAGCGGAGCTGGGGTAATTAGTACATTGGCTACCCTCAAAATTCTTCTGAGTGTAATACATTTGTTACCTTCAAAATAATTTAAGTGCAACACATTGGCTACCTTCAAAATGTATCTAAGTGCCACACCTTGGCTACCCTCATAAATTCTTGTAAGCGAATACCTTTTCTTCTCTCATAAATGCATCTAAATGTAACACATTGGCTACCTTCACAATTCATCTAAGTGAAATGTATTGGCTACCATCATGGATTCATCTAAGTGTAACACATTGACTACCTTCCCAATTCATTTAATTGCAATACATCAGCTACCCTCACCAATTCATCTGAATGCAACACATTGGCTACCTTCAAAATTAATCTAAGTGCCACACATAGAATACTCTCATAATTGTTCTAAGTGCAATTAATGTGCTGCCCTCATAAATTGTTCTAAGTTCAATGCATTGACTACCCTCAAATTTCTTCTAAGTGAAATACATTGGCTACCCTGAACATTCTTTTGAGTGCAATTGTAATTGTAATTGGTTACTTACAATGCAAGTAATACCCAGAGGTTTCTAAGCATGGACCTGGTGATCAAACCTGTGTTGCACTGCATCATTGTGCTTACAAGGTGTGCATGTTGCCCCTGGTTACCTTCACAATGTATCTAAGTGCAACACATTGGCTACATTCACAATTCGTCAAAGTGCAAAACAGTGGCTACCCTCAAAATTCTTCTGAGTGCAATACGTTGGCTAACCTCATAATTCGTCTTAGTGAAATACAATGCTACCCTCCAAATTCTTTTGAGAGCAATACATTGCCTACCCTCATAATTCTTGTAAGTGCAATTCATTAACTACCCACAAAATAAATTCTTCTAAGTACAACACATTGGCTACCTTCACAATTAATCTAAGTGCAACACATTGGCTACATTCAAAATTCATCGAAGTGCAATATATTGGCTACTCTCATAATTCATCTACATGCAACACATTGGCTACCTTCAGATTTCAACTAAGTGCAATATATTGGCTACTCTCATAAATGCATCTAAATGCAACACATTGGCTACTTTCACAATTAATCTAAGTGCAATATATTGGCTACCCTCAAAATTCTTCTGAGTGCAATACATTGGCTACACTCATAATTCTTCTAAGTGCAACACCATGGCTACCCTCATGGACCTTTTTATGTGCTGTGCATTGGTTAGCTTTGGAGTGCAGCAAGAATAGTGGCTACGCTCTAAGTATGCACTGAATTCAATCCGTGGCTATCGAGTAGATGTGTGGCTAAATTCAGAACATTGGCTATCCTCTAGATATGCACCTAACTTCAATACAGTTGCTATACATTAAACATGCACCGACCTTCAAACACCTAACTTCAGCTATGTAATTAACATTACATACAAGAAACACATGCCGTCATCTATTACCTGAAGGTTGCTGCAGACAGTTTTGGGGCTTGACTGGGGTGCCCCAGATGAACAGGGCAAACAGGGGATGGGCGCTGTCCAAGGGACCTGCCCATCGCCTCATGGCCCTTCGCTGGCTGCCCAGGCAAAGCTGCCCTAGGATTCACTCTAAAGTTCAGTTGTTCTGGTCACGTGTCCCCAGACACGGACCAATCCACATAAGTCTGGTTGGGCAGGGGGAGTGGGCAGAGGCTAAGTCCAGAAATGAAAGTCACTGAAGAGGAGCAAGGGCAGCAACAGAGGTCACAGATTATCTGATGGCAGCGTGAATAGATAGACAATCTCCAGTAGACAGCAGACACCAACCAGGTCTAGGTAAACAAGCAATGGCACAGGCAACAATTTTGAACTATGTTTTGCTATGGGATAGGAATTTGCCAGGTACTGCCAAAGTGGTACTAACTGGCCATTTGGCTTTGAAAATGCTTATTTTTATTTCTTTATTTTTTTTAAATACTTTATTTAATCGGGTTAGCAATTTTACAAGAGAAAAAGAAAAACATAACTGTTGCAAGTAAAACATAAAGCAGGGCAAGAAAAAATGTAAGGTTGACATATCATAGCAGGAACACAACAAAGGCTGCTTGTCCTCACAGTTTCTCAAGTAGCAGACAAGTCCAGATTAGGTCTATGGGCTACTCCCGCTTAAAATTTGTTTCAAGATCTGTGCAGTCGCTATTACCCATGCAGTCTTTTCACGGCCAATAAGTCTTTCCCACCACAAAGTTTGTTTCAGAATAGGTGCAGGGACCAAAAGAGGCTTCAAGTACCTCTTGCTCTTATGGTTAATGTTCCTGGGCAGACCAAGAGCAAGTGTCTTATTGTTTCAGTCTGGTTGTCTCTCTTACAGAAACAGCACTTGTTTGTACTTGCAAGGCCTCTGACAGCCAAGATCTCATTTGATTCTAGGAGATTAAGACGTGCTCTTAGAAAGATGTTCCTTAGTGATTTGTTCAGAAACATATTCAGGTAGTTCTGTATGCAGTTTAGTTTCCTTACTTGCACCAGTTATATGAGCTGTCGATTTGAATTGTGCGGCAGTATCTAAGGTATTAATCCAGTCTAGCTCGTCCATTTGGTTTTTTACCTTTGTGGGGTTTTGGATCAGCTCTTCTTCGGAAATTTGAATTTCTCTCAGCTTCTTTTTCAATTATAGCTTGGAGAGAAAGGAGGCTTAGTTCTAATCTGATTAACACCATACATGAGGATTTCGGCAAGTTTACCACAGACCTCCAGAAATACCCTTCGAGTTGAAGCCATATTTTTTTAGGTGTTTCAGGCATGGCTTCCATGCCATATGTAATGGATGGCACCACCTTGGATCTGTAGAAACTGATCACTGGGACTAAGGAAAAGCAGCCACATTTTGTATCCATTGCTCTAGCTTGCGCAGTGAGTTTCCTGTTTTTTTTGTCAAGAACTTGTTGCATAGCCATGTTTGATTTAGAAGAGTCGAGGGTTATTCCTAGATACTTAAATGTGTTAACCTTTTCTATTTCAGTGCATTCTAAGAACCATTTGAACTTTTTTTCTTCTTTTGGGATTTTTCCAAAGACATGATCTTGGTTTTTCCTGTGTTAATCTCTAGATTGTTTGAGCGTATGTAGCAGGCCACGTTGTCAAGCTGGCGCTGCAGGCCAATTGGTGTGTAATCCATTAATATCATGTAATTCGTATACAAGAGGTGAGAAGTTTTGGTCATGCCCATTGTATGCGAAAATGATCTTATGTTTTCCTCGGAGTCTTTGAAGTCGCCCATGTATGCTATGAAAAGTGCTGGCGCGAAGGGGCACCCCTGTTTGACTCCTCTCGACGATGGTATTTCTTCAGATAGCCATCCCTGTTGGCTTAAGTGCACCCTCATTTTGATATGGTCATGGAGTGCGCAAATAGGTTGTAAGATTGCAGGCGGACATTGCCACAATTTTAGTTTTACCCATAGCCTTTCTCGATTGACCTGGTCAAAAGCTTGAGCCAGGTCAATAAAAGCCACAAAGACTCTCGAGGTCCCCTCCAGGATCTTACTCTTCAGAATGCTCATAAACATGATATTGGAACTTGTCCCGATGTTTTTCATGAAACCTGTTTGGAAAGGATCAGCACACCGTGCATAGCTAGCCCAGAGCTGGAAAAACATCAAGGGTAGAGCGTTGAATACCTTGCCAATCATGTCCAGTAACGCAATGGGATGCTAATTTCTCGGATCCTCTTTACATCCTTTTTTATAGATGGGGACCACGCTGGGTCATGTCCAAGATGTTGGAATAGATTTCGCCTCCAGACATCTCACAAAGACAGCGCTAATGAAGACGGCCCATTCCTCTGGGTGGTTTTTGAGATCAATATTTGTAATACCGTCCGGTCCCGAGGCTCTTGATGATTTCAGTTTACGGATGACCTCTATGATTGCATCTTTGTCTCCCAAGTCAGCCCATTGTTCGTTATCTTCTTCCTGCTCTAAGATGGAACTAGATGATAACCTATGGAAGAGTGTTTTAAAGAACTTCACCCACGTTGCTTCGCCAATACTATTAAGCATACCCTCCTCCAGTGGGGAGTCCACAGATCTAATTAAATCCCAGAATTCTTGCGGGTTGTGACCACTCACTTTTCTTAACATCTCCTCCGAATCCAGTTGGTATAGTGATAGGCGGTGGTTTTTAACCCGGACTTATACGGCTTTGTGGCTGCGAGCAAACGCTCTTTCTTTGCTATGGAATTTTGTCTCTGAACCAAGTTTCTGAAGTTCACATCTTTTTTCTTTTTTTTAAAACTTTTATTTTTATTGGCAGAGGTTCACAAGGTACAAACATCGGGGCGACAAGCATATGAATCATGTGGATCGTGGAGCTGCTTACGGGCCACTTTATCATCATTACAACAGTGATTGCAATATTTTACAAATAAAGGAGGAGACCAAAGGAGATCACAATGCATGAGTGGAGGCCGGGGATAGACAAGACCCCGATGCGGCTTCAGACTGATTGTTGAGATATGTGGCGAATTCACTCCAAATGTTCTTGGGACGAGATTGGGCCGGCAGCATAGCCAAATAGTCCTCCTCGCAGTTCTGTGACCATGTGAGCAGGCCCAACCATCTCTGAGGGGTCGGAGGAGAGGAACACCTCCAGTTCTGGAGTATACACTTCTTGGCAATCATGCAACTTATATTTAAAAACTTTTTCAGGTGCTTAGTTTCCTCAGTGCTCCAAACCCCAAACAGAACTGCCAGAGGATCGGGATCAATAGTGGTTTCAGTTACTGCACTAAGTGTTTTTATGACCCCTTCCCAAAAATCGGACAGCTTATGACAGGACCAGAACATATGTAGGTGATCAGCATCTGTGGCCCTGCAGCGCGGGCAGAGGCGCACCTCGGAGCGAGCAAACCCAGAAGTCCTGTGAGGTGTATAATATAGCCTATTGAGGAGTTTATACTGCATGGCCCGAAAGCGGAAGTTGAGGGAGACTCTTTTGGTGTGGAGACACATGCTTTCCCACAACCCATCAGGCATCTCTAGGCCCAGTTCGTCTGCCCATTTGTTGCGCGCTCCAAGAACCGGAGCAGAGGAGGCATCCTGAAGGATATGATACAGGGATGAGACAACGCCCCGTGCACCGCCCGAGTTGGCGATGTACGCTATAGCCGGGTCGTCTGGGGGTTCATCTGGGAAGGAGGGCCACATAGTGCGGAACGCAGCGTGAAGCCTGTAGTATTGAAGAGTCTCTAAGGGAGATTTAGTGTGACCCGGCCTCCAAGTCTGGGGATCTACAAATTTGCCCTCTGGATAGAAGTCAGACAATGCCCTATAACCCAGAGCCTCCCAGTGGCGGGTCAAGGCCGCATCCAGCGTGGGCTCCAACCCCGGAAAGGCCCACACGGGCAGCCACTTGTAAGACGGGGAGGTCCCAGCTGATGGGCTTAGTATGTGTGACCAAGCGAACAAGGTCGCGGCGATGGGGTCAATGGGGGAGTCCGGGGCATAATGTCGGTGCAGCACTAGGGTCATCAGATTAATACCCGAGGATGCCAACCGTTCCAGCTTGACGTGAGGGCGCACTGGGGCGCCAGGGTACCAGTGGGTGGCGTGCTGGGCTTGGGCCGCGATCCAATATATAGCAAGGTCAGGAGCAGCAATACCCCCCCGTCTGTATGAGAGTGCCATGTCAGTCCACATCTTGCGCACTGCACCAGAGTGCCAGAGGAATTGTGCGCAGAGCGTGTGAAGCTTAGTGAAGTATGCCCTCCCAGGCCATAAGGGTATGTTACTAAAGGTGTACAGGAGCTTGGGGAGGAGAATCATTTTGATCAGGGACAGTCGTCCCGCAACGGATAACGGGAGAGTGCGCCATCGTGAGATTTTAGCCTCAACTGTCTGCGCTACCGCGGAGTAATTATCGGTGAGTAGGGTGGGTTTAGTGAGGGATACATGTACTCCCAGGTATTTAATGCCTTTAGGGGCCCAGCGCAGAGGATATTCGGAAGTGGGCTGTGTGGTAGCTTTAGTGAGCGGGAAGATCACCGACTTGGAGTAATTGATCGTAAAGCCGGAATGGGTGCCAATGCGAGTGATGTCTCTCAATATGGGATTGAGGTGAGTTGTTGGATCTCTGATGTAAAGTAGGACGTCGTCTGCATATAGGGATATAATTTCAGGCTCCTCTATCAATCTTATTCCCTTACGAGAGTGTCTTGAACGTACATAGTCCGCCATCGGTTCAATCGCCAATGCGAAGAGAATCGGAGAGAAGGGACAGCCCTGACGGGTGCCTCTGAATAGCGTGAAGATCTCAGATGTAAGAGAGTTAACTCGAACGCGCGCCACGGGGGACGTGTACAATAGTCTAATAAACCCTATCATGTTTGGGCCAACACCCATTGTCTCAAGGACCAGCCACATGTATTTCCAAGAAACCATGTCAAAGGCTTTCTGGGCATCCAACGTAACCGCTACAGCCTGGGCGTCCTGATCTATGCGGGACATGACATTAAACAATCTCCTGATATTGTGGGAGGTGGACCTGCCCGGAACGAAGCCCGCTTGGTCCTCATGCACAAGGTGCGTCATGATTGGCAAAAAGCGGTTGGCAATGATTTTAGCAAAGATCTTTGTGGCAAGATTCATGAGAGAAAGGGGTCTGTATGACCCGCACTCGTCTTCAGGCTTACCCGGTTTGAGCAACACCGTGATTACCGCTTCACGCATGGAGGGGGGAAGGATGGAGGCTTGGAGTGCCCCATTCCATACCTCAAACAGCCGAGGGGCCAGGACAGCTATGTGCTCCTGATAAAAGTCAGCGGTAAGCCCGTCAGGGCCAGGCGCCTTGCCTTTGGGCAAGTCAGAGATGGACGACACTATCTCGTCTAGCGTGATCGGGGAGTCTAACTGGTCCCTAGTCTGTTGGGAAATTTCTGTAGTGGGGATCTGCCCGAGGAGCTCGCGCATATGCTGCTTGGTGTGTTCTGCGGGCTGGGAAAAAAGGGAGCTATAAAACTCAGTGAATGTCTCTAGTATTTTCGGGTCCGCCCACTGAGCGTCGCCATTTCGGTCTTTGATGGAGGAGATCTGTGTACGGCCCATTTCCCCCCTCACCAGGGTCGCAAGCGTTTTCCCAGGTCTGTCGCCCTCCCCATATCTCCTGGCGGCCTGGGGGCGGCTGAAATAACGGTCTTCGGAGGTGGCCAGTGTGTTATATACTTGGAGTTCATCAGAGATCTGGGCAAGAATGGAGGGGTCAGAGCTGGTAGTGTTACGTTGCTCAAGTTGTTTCAATTTGGTCTCAGATTGCCCCAGAGCAGCCCTAATGGCCTTCAGCACCCCGGCCTCTCGGGAGATGGACATGCCCCTTATATATACCTTGAAGGCCTCCCACCTAACCGCGGCGGTCGTGTCATGAAGTGAGTTAAGTTCAAAGAACGACCCGATATCAGCTAGTATTCCGGCCTTGAACATGATGTCTTTTAGGGCCTCAGACTTAAAGCGCCAAGTGCTGACTGTTGGAACAGGAGTGCCCAGTCTCAGGGACAGTGTGATTGGAGCGTGGTCCGAGAGCGTGCAGGCCAGAATGCCCGCGCCCTCCACCCCGCCCACCACCTCGCCGGAGACCAAGAACAGATCTATCCTGGACGAGCTATCATGCACAGATGAGTAGTAGGTGTATTCGCGTTTCTGGGGATGGAGAGTTCTCCAGGCGTCGCAAATGTTGAGAGATTGCATATGGCCCCGAAGCCTGCGCGCCGCGCGAGACATTGCCCTAGGACCCGTGGCTGTTCTGTCTAGGACAGTGTCCAATATAAGGTTCAGATCTCCTCCCCATATAATGTGCACTCCCACAAAACCCAGGAGTATGATGGCTATTGTGTCAAAGAATTCCGGTGAGTCCACATTGGGACAGTAGGTGTTGACAAGCAGATATTCCTTATTGACTAGTGTGCAGTGTAGTATAACGTAGCGACCCTCGGGGTCGATGTAGCTTTTGTGCAGTCCAAACTTAATTGATTTGTGGATAAGCATGAGAACACCCCTAGATTGCGTGGAGTAGGAAGTGAAAAATCTGGCGGGACCCCATGATGGGGCAAGTGCCCTTGGTATCAGACCATTGGAGTGTGTCTCCTGCAGTAGCAGGATCCTAGAGTTATGCCTGTTGGCATACGCCATGATCTTGCGGGCTTTGGTGTGGTTGCTCAATCCCTGAACATTCCAGGACATTATGACAGTAGGCATTTCAGTTGTAGCCATCTTCAACCGCAATATCCATCCTCAATGAACATCCCAACCCAAGTGGCCGTGTGGGCTCCCGTAGTTAAGACAGCATGCGCGCTTGTGCCACCTCAGGATGCGCCTCGCGAAACCTCGTATGCCTTTTTGAGAAACAGCCCCCTTCCCACCCCCCACCCGCACCACTAACCGTAAATCAGCAGTGTAACCATCACCCTCCCTTAGCAACCCGCAGATAGGCCAACCCCAACCTGGCCAGCACTTCCCCAAGGCCCAACGGGGGCCAACCCATTCCAGCAGAACAGAAAAAAACAGTGCAATCGCAATGGGGTGCGCCGTTGCCACGCACTAGCACGCTTAGAGCCAACGGCTCTGTTACCAAACGAACAGTAGCGGTGGACTTCTAGCGCAAGCCCCCGCCCGCAGAGCGGGAACTCGGGGACAGCGCATGAGCCCCTGCGGTTCCGCAACTACCAGACCAGTGTCAACAGTCGTATAGAATCCACCCCATGTGTCCCCAGAGTGGAGAACTGGGACGGTCTCAACAAGGTGGAGGTCTCGTAGTTGTGCCATTGAAGGAGGAAAACATAACAGTTGGGCAGCAAAATATTACAATATTGGCCTCATGTAAAGCATCATTTCAGCCCCAAGGAGGATTAGAGCCTGAACATTACGGCCCAGGCAGTCAGCGGGTACGTAGACCATCACAGTGAGAAATTGTAATTACAGAGTCAGCAAATGCAGCCAGTATACCCACTCCACAACACCCCGTCAATTTTCATCAGCAATGACATCACCAGGGCCCTGAAGCGGTATCTGCATCTCAATAAATTTTGCCGCCTCTTCAGGGATAGTAAAGAAATAGAGTTTGCCCCTGTGGGTGATTTTGAGTCTGGCAGGAAATAAAATGGCATATGGGACTTTGCGCTCCCTGAGCATCTTCTTGACGCCAAGGAACTGACGCCTTTCCTGCTGCACAGCCATTGAGAAATCCGGGAAGATTCGGATAGTATTAGCCTCCAAGCGCAGCTCACCCTTCTCACGTGCCAGGCGGAGGATGAGGTCCCTGTCCCGGTAATTGAGAATCTTGGCTATAATGGGCCTGGGGATATCGCCAGGCCTGGGGCGCGGGGACAAGGCCCGGTGAGCTCTCTCAACAGTAAAGTAAGGGGAAAGATCCGGGTCACCAAGCAAGTCCTTGAGTAGACGTTCGACCGCCTCCTCCATTCGACCCTTCAGGGCGGTTTCAGGGACCCCAATGATGCGTAGGTTGTTTCTACGGGAGCGGGATTCCAAGTCGTCGCATTTGGCCTTTACATTCTTCATGTCGCGCGACAAGGCAGCCACAGTGTCCTGTAGTGTGTGTATCACATCCTCATTGGTCGAGATCCGATTTTCGGCCTCCGTAATTCTGGAGCCAGCCTGATCGACGCGTGTTTTGAGTGAGGCCACGTTAGCGTTGATGTCGTCAAGCTTTTCATGAAAGGAGGCAAAGTTTTTGGCCATCGATTCCATCATGGCAGTGAGATCAGGAGACGCAGCCCCGGAACTCAGCTCGGTATCAGGTTCCTCCGGCGTAGTTGATGAGTGGCCCACCTCGGATCGAGGGACCGCCTTTGTAAATTTGTCCATGGCCCCCCCCCTGGCGCCGCTCTTAGAGCGATTCGACATGATCGGTAGCAGAGAATGAGAGGGGGAGATGCCAAGATGAGAGTAGCCAGTTACAGCGGCACAGGGCTGCTACGGGCACGAAGGAGGCGGCCAAGTAGGCCTCGGTCGGTTAAGCCCCCGAGCCAGGAAGTGAGGAGACCATACGCGTGGAAGTTCCAATTGTTTACAAGATGTAGGGCTTACCAGAGGGACCAGCAGCCTCCCCAGTGCAGTCCCCGTGGTGGTCTCCAACAGAGTGAGCAGCTTGCAGTCCAGAAGAGATTGGGGCGCTGAGGGGGTGGGGTATGCAAGACGGGGTCACCCGACTGCGCAGTTGAGGTGTTGCGGAGCCAGAGAGAACGGCCCGGTGCGATGCAGTCTGCAACTTGTGGTGGGACTGCCCAGTGTGATGAGGAGTGAGTGGGGCCAGGTATAGAGGGTCCGCAAGCGTGAGTCAACTGGGTGTGGTGCAGGTCACCCACCCGAAAGGATGAGGTACAGTGCAACTCAGTCTCGAGAGCGGGGTGAGGCCACAATGCAGCGATGCGGTGAAGGGAGACCCCGCAGGGAGGGCCACGCACAGTATGTCCGGGCCTCAGCAGGCCATCACACATGGGGCGAAACGTGCTGGGAGCACGGAAGACACAGATGCGGCCGCCCCCAATCCTCACCTCAAAAATCGCTGCGTCCTCTCCTCAGGCGCCGCAGGCCCGAGCCAGGCAGGGTCGTCACAGCGAAATGGCCCGCCAGCAGCCCCTCGATCGCAGAGGGAGGGGCCGCAGATCCGTAGGCCGCCTCCAGGATCCGCGACGGGGGCAGGCGATGGGCTCCGCCGCGGCAACACTCCCCGCAGGCCCGCTCCCCGCTCAGCCCCCACTCGCGGCCGCAGCCAAGCAGCCGGCGCAGTAACGATCTCCCACGGGAGGGGCGGGCAGGCGGAGACAACAGGGGCACCGGTCCAGCGGCGAGGAGGAGCCGCGCCCGAGGCACAGGCACGAACCAGCAGCGATGGGGGTGGCGGCGAGCGCCCGCTCGAGCCACGGGGCACACGGGAGACGTCCGATGGCCTAGGGCCGTGCCGCCGCCCGCGTAGCACGTAGGCAGATTAAGGGCACCTGGTGTCCGATTTCCTCCGGGATTCGGCGTGTGGAGAGCTCACAGCAGCAGCTGTAATTAGTCCGAGGCAGGGTTACAGGATCAGGCACGGAACCGCAGATGTAGCCGGATAGAAGGCGGCTAGGCGTGGAGCTCAAACACTAGGCGGCCATCTTGCAGGCTGCTCAACAGCGCCCCCTTCACATCTTTTTTCTACAAGGATCTTACTGTTGGTGTGGCGTTTGGGGGTTTAATGAGGTCTTTAATTTGTTAGCATTTGTCTTGTAAGCGACAAGAAGTGGCTGGTAGTTCGGAACCGGTAAATTGCCTGGTACATGGCTGTGCCTATTCCTATCCATGTAATCTTTTGTGAGATCCAAAATATTTCCAGCAGTCAGTTTGAGTCGAGTTCTCTGAGAATTGCATTCCATTTGAATCTTCATTTGAGGTTTCTGAGCTAGGCAATATTTCCATGTGATGGACAAGAGGTTATGGTCACTCGCGTTTGTCTTAATAAACTCAAACAAGGCTATTTGGAGTACAAACACCCTCGTTACAAATATGTACTCGATAGTTGCATGACATTTGTCTCTTTCCCAGGTTGGAACACGTTCCACTTGTGTAAATAGGCCTCCAACATTGAAGAGGTCTCTCGAGGACATAAGATAAATCCACTTGGCCCCTCTCTCTTCCCCTTGGGTTTTAGAGGACCTCAGCTTTCCCCTTTCTTCCTGGTTATGACAAATTGCGTTTAGATCCCCACAGATGATTATGTGGGAAACCTGATGTTCAGCATAAGCCTTGTCGATTGCTTTTTATATCATGGACAGAAAGCTCTTATTAGCCGTGGCTTGCGGATTCCAATACATGTTCATGATGATCATAGGAAATGAAAGAACCTTTTCTGACATGCCCATTTGTTAATCCCATCGTACTAGGATAACCAACAGATAAAGGTTAGTGGTCAATATTTCTTGCAGATGCAACCCGCTACCTGAACGTATTGCTGAGATTAGTCCTGAAAAGGGGCTGCCCTAAGCCCCTTTTTGGGCAGGCACGAAAGTTAAGTCGTAACCGTCCATAGAGGGCTTTTCCATCATCCAGGACTCCTGTAAACACTGTATATCAAAGGCGCCCAAATGTATTCCACCCTCTACCATCAGATGGCGGAAGCCGCGTGTGTTCCAAGACCCCAGCCTCAGCACCCTATCCAATGGTTTTTGGGGACCTTTGAATTCTTCCTTTGCACGCGAGTGGTGAGGCCGGTCGCATTGCTACTTTCTGAGGTTTGAGGTTAGAGCTTTCGGAATCCAGGACCAAAGGTGTTGGAGAGGTGCAGACTGAGTTTTCCTGAATTGGTGCCGGCTCACTTGGGGGGATTTGAACTATTGTCCTTTGGATCTTCTCCAGGGGTCCCAACGGAAATCTACCAACCCCAAGAGGGTCTTTGTAAATTATACTGTCCACAGTCCTGTGGCCAGCTGAAGTTTGTTTACCTGTTGGTAAAGAACCCGGTTGTAAATAACTTGTTTTTGACTGAGTGTAACATGGTCAACCCTTTTATTTCGATCTTCATGCAAACTGGTTGTTTCTTCTTTCCTTGACGTAAGTTTGTAGTGCCTATTGTCTGTGTTTGCGTCCCGTTTAGATTTTGACGGGCACTCTTTGAATAATTGACTATCCCCCTTTAAGAAATCCTCTGTGGTCAATAAGGTTTCTCTGTCTACTACTTCAAGCAGGTCAAACCCCAATCTCAAGAAATTTCCCACTGCATCATCAATCATAGTTTTCACAACTGGAGAAGTTATATGTAAATATTCAGTCACTTTATCTCCCTCGTGGACCGGTTCGACGAGTTTAAGGTCCTTGATTCTTGACAAGTGCAAGTTTGGAATGCATTGGAACAAGTTTACAACTGATCTCCTGTTCAGGATAAGGTATTCACGGTTGTCAAGCAGCTGTTCCAGCTTGAAGGTGCGTTTTTTATTTTACTTGATTGTCCCTACTGGTTTTCTCGGAGTTTAACTTGTCCCTTGAGTGATGGATACTAATTTTGGGGTGATGAGTTCTAGGCTGGGGATAGTTCAGTTGGGAGCGCCGTGAGCCAAACGTAGATCCTCTGAGATGTTTTGCACTCTTTGTGGCGCGCCTGGACGAAGAGTTTAGTTTAGGCGAATATCTTTCACGAGACCGAGAAATCCATAAAGGCATTTTCGTGACTTTTGGCATTTCCCTTCTCGTTTCTCGCCAGGGAGTCTGCTTTTTCTCCGCCGGACCCCAGGTGGGTTTAGAGATTGTTTCTTTGCAATGGTCTTCCAAGGTCTGAAAATGGACTCCAGCCGCACGCTCTGTTGTGAGTTTGCCAGTTGATATAGTTCTAGAGAGTTTAGGTGATTCCTGACCCTGGTCAACTTGCCCGCCTTCTTCTGCCTCCATTTGGGGAGCTTGCACCTCGTCCTCTGAGTAGAGGTGTTCGCATAACTTTATCAAGTCGTCAGTGGCTATGAAATCATCCTCAGTTCTTGGGGATTGTGGAGAGCCTTTCTTTTTCTCTCGATAGTTTGATACATTTGCAGTTTCACCTTTGTCTGGCAGGTGGCCAAGGCCTTGTGTTCTTTGTTTTGACTCTGACAGCGGCAGACGCATTTTAACTCCCGCTTCCGTGTTAGAGCAGCTACCGTCTTGCAGTGGGGGCAGGCTATTTTTTGGGTTTCATAGCAAAGTCTTTGTTGGCCAGGTCTTTAGGGGCTAATTCCACAATATTAGTGTTGGTCAAAGCTGGCGAGATGAAGATGACGTCATTATTTATAGCCCCATTTTTATGGCCTCCCGCTAGATTATCTTTTTGAAATGTCGCCCCTTTTAGCAAGGTCTTCTCCTTTTTATGTGTCAGCTCTCCTAAATGCAAAGCCTCTTGGTCAGGGGAGGCCTGGGTGCTTGTCTTGTGGGTTATGATTTTGCTTTTACCAGGTGAGCTCAAAATAATCACAGCTTCTTCCTGCTTGTTGGCTCTAGAATTGGTTTCACAGCGTCTCCCTTCATTTTCTAGACGTTTCTCCATGGCGCTTATATAATCTTCCAGGTAGATTAATTTGCTATGCATCATGGCTGAGACAGTCGTATGGTCTTTCAAAGTGTCATTAAGAGACTCATATAGCTTGCAGAAAAGAGCTAGAACAATCGTTACCGCCGACATCACTGAAAGAAGATCGTATTTCTTTGTCGGCAAATCTTTTGCTGTATTAGATGGTAATTCACGTAGTCTTCTGTTTCTAGGGGGGAGTGCAGCAGTGAAGCTCTGCAGGCCCTCGTTGCCGGAGCAGGCCACTGCCCCGGTAAATCGTCAAATGCTGATGGATCACCAATCGATGATGATTGTCGAGAGGTCCTCAGTACAGGAGCGGGACACTGCCCTGGGGAGTTGACAGAAGCTGATGGTTCACCAAGCGGTCGGCCGCTACTTTTCTTTTCAGTTTCCATAGGTAATTGTACCTGATGATCCCTGGTTTCATTGACGACTTCCTTAACAAAAGGAACTGCATTAGGCGACATTCTTTGTTCTATAGAGTCCAACCCGTTCCCCGTCAACTGAACATCCCTGCTGGCCACTGGGCTAACTGGAACTGGCAAGGAGGCTTACCGGGGAGCGGGCGTCTTTAATAAATAGCTTGGGAAAGAAACAGCCTGTAAAGCCCTGGCCAGGTTTTGACTCTTCGTCACACTCCCGGGCTTGTTTGTCCCTTCGATGTCACCACAACCATGGGGATATTTTTTGTCACTCAATTTAAAACTTTAGGAGTGACCTGAAATTCCACCTAATCAAAGGAGACTGTACATCCAGGGTTAAGTTCTTTTGGACTGTGATGTGTGTTACATCTGCGAACCATAGGATGTCATCTGTTTTGCATTGCTTTGGAGAGGTCTGATGGTCTTGGACCACGTTCAGGATTTCAGCGTCTGAAAGCTCGACAATTTTTGCGAACTTTCTTTTAGATTGTTTAGTGAAAAAGTCCACCAGAGTTGTCACCTGCAAAGGGCTTGGGGCTTCCCCTTTCTTTTGAGCTTCCCTTTTTTCCTTCTTCTGTTTTTCAGACAAGTCAGGTCTTCTTGAAATCACATATAGCACTGTTTTTTTACCTGACTTTTGTCTTAAGTGGGCGCTTCTCTTGCGCCGGGATGGCGCTTTTTTTGGTTTCTGCAGCGGTTGTTTTGCAGATGGACACAAGGATTTTTTCAAAGTGGCAGATTCATTACTGTCATCATTGATCTCTTCAAGGCAGCCTTCCTCCAAGCTTTCTTTTAAGGTGGTAATATCAGTATTCATGGGGTCGTATGGTTCAGGTTTTTCAATCTCACAGGTCGTAGGGCTAGGCAAACATCCTTCTTGCTGATTTGGATGTATTTGATTGGGCACCACGAGCTGATTTTTGTCTGGTAGAAGAGGTTCTGGAGACATTAACTCCTCCCCCAAACTTACGTCCTTCCTCAGGTTGTTGGCCCGTAGTGATGGGGCCACCTGAACGGGACTCACCCCCCATTGGGTGGGGCAGTCAAGTCAGCCTCCACTTGAGCCCCATGGAGCCCGTTTGACTTTGGCTCCCCGAGCCCTCCCACCTTCCTCCCCGCTCCCCGCTACCTCATCCTTACCTGTGTGAGGCGGCACAGCCTCTCCTCTGAGGGGCAGAGCAGGCCCCACTGATTGCGGTGAGGGAAGAGAAGCGGAAGCAGATGAAAGTGCAGCGGCATCAAGAGCACCAGGTGAGGTGGATGAAAATCCGGACGTGCTCAAACAGTTGAAGCTTGTCGGAGGAGCCGACCCGACCGAGGTTGCTGTGTCGGCGTCACTTGTGCGAGAGGTGCAATAGTTTCTAATTAGCATCACCTAACAGCAAAAAACAAGGATTGAACCTTCTCTGTATCCATGGCTGCACTATCCCAATGGAAACCAGGAGTCACCAGCAAGATGCAATGCAAAGTCCTGTTAAACAGTCAAAACATATGAAGCTCCGATGGGTGCATGTTCGAGCACAGACCTAACCTGCCTTGAGAGAAAAGGAAGTAAACAGCTGTAACAACAGAAGTGGGGTAGGTAGATGTGAGATATGTTCCCCACCAGGCATGGTAGAACAGCCCCTTTGATGTAGGCATATTGCAAAGTGTACTTCAAGCTTTACAGTCAGGACATGACAGAAACATCCAAACACTCTGAATCGTTTTTTTGGCATTCCTCCATCAGTCCATATTCAGCCTACTACTGGGGTGCCCACTGATGAACAGCCATTCTCCTATTTCAGGCACCTTAATTCACATGCTAATAAAGCATGGTCTACATTTTCCACGTTGTGAAAAATTAAGGTGTGCCTCTCTAGGCTACTCCTGCTGCTCTTCAGCGCTAACTCAAGTGTTGTTAGAAAATGTCATAATAGCAACAAAGTGCGATACACAGACATATGTATTTGCCTAAAGCTTACACATACTCTGGTGAGGTTATCCACTGTTTGGGAGTGCTACAACTCTGTGACAAGAAGGAGCAATTTTGAATTCCTTAACAAGCCTGGATGTTCATAAAGCTGCTTTTAGATAAGTACTAATGGTGTCATCCTAATGCATTGAATTAACAAAGAAACTCCATCTGCTGTTTTTCTGCAGCAGTGCATCACTTTATGGAAGACAGGCCAGCATCTCATACATTAGGATTGTGATTTTAGAAATTCGCTACAAGGTTGTAATTTGCAAGGGCATAGTGCTTATCCAGAGACGCTGCATCTTAGTGGTCGCTCGTCCATAGGGGATGCAAGGGTGGTACTCCCCTTAATGTTTAGACCCTCCAGCTCATATAAAGATACTCAGCCTAAAAAAATGTATTTGCATTATGGAACACATTATTTTAATTTGCTGCAAACTAATCTTAATGTACCATGTAAACATTTAAATGCTTGTCAAATTCAAAGACTAATGGTTACCCTTATAAACTGAATAGCCCTTTATATGGTTGAAGGCCGACGAATAAAACACCCATGCCTTCACTCGTGTAGAGCTCTGTTAAAAGCATTAGGAACACCAAAGGTGATGTCGTGGTATTCAGAATGCTTTGGAGGTGCTGGAAAGCGGGCATATCAACCGATTGCCGCTTCATCCTTCCATCTACATGTCTTTCTCAGGCCACGGGCGGTTCATAATGCAGATCCTGCCCTCTGCTAGATCCAAGAATGGGCAGGAGGAGCGATGAATGGCATTTCCTGACCCCTTACCCTCTTCCTCGAATGTAATGATGTCTGGATAAGAGGGGAGTCTGTGCTGAAGACGGTGTCACCAGAGCGGCCCAATTATGTGTTTAGAGTTCAAAAAGGAAATGTACTTTATGCGTATGTATATGAGAGAGCAAGCAAGCTTATTTTAAAATGGTGCATGTTAGTGACAGAGCGTATCTGCATGAGTAGGTGTTCTGCTGGGTGCAGTGTGAGCGAATAAGAGAAGATGTATGGGTGCGTGACTGCTTGTGTGAATGTGTATATGAATGTGTGCGTGTGGGAATGCTGGGGCCAGGGGGGGCATTGGTGAAGGGCAACACCAAGGTAAGACAACATGTTCTTGCTGGCTCCATGCAGTGCATGCAGTCAGCAAGAACATGTCTTCTTACTGTGGCAAGTGCTAAGTTCTAAAGACAAGTGGGAGGACTCTGACATACAATGGGCAGCAACATCAGGGGAAGAACTCTAGGCCACGCTCCAAAAAGAAAACTGCTCGCCATTTACTATTTGTCTGTAACACTCCACTGTATCATGAAGGGCTATGTGCCCTTTGTATGCACTGAAACAAGGTCATGCAATGGGCATCGGAAATATTTATGGTAAATTAGCAGTGGGAACAGCAAAATGTGAAAGCATACCACCCGAGAAGAATAGGTGCAGAACGCAGTATAGACTGTTTGAAGAACATTGAAAATCAAAATAATCACTAATGAAGAGACGTTTATATGCATGTAACCCATATGTTTACCTGGGCACTATTCACTCTAACGTTTCAGGTCAATAAAGTGCTGAGTATTATTGTATCATCCAAAAATAAGAGAAGCATACATCTGATGCAGATAGTTGGAATGGGAAGGTCTCAGGTGAGGGGAGGGGGCAGGGGAGAGAGCGGAGGAGGAGAGAAAAACGTTGTATGAAAATGAGGAGGGAGTTAAAAGTGGTTGTTGGGCGAGGGAACGTTGCTCAGGACAGACCTATCCATTGAAAACAAATCTAGAATCCAGTTTCATTCCAAAGCAGAAATTGGAACGTAACACAAACCCGCCCATATTAAGGGATGTTTTGTGGCTGCCACCCTCCTTCCTCCTCACCAGCCGCCTCGCTTGGACTGGGTGAGTTTAAACATTTGCATTTCTGCTACAAGGCTAAAAGGCGGCATACATCGGGTGCTGGACAGGGGAGCACCATCTTATCTGACTCATGCTATACATGGTTCTACGTCAATTAATGTGACATCCCATCGTTCACGATTGTGTTTAGGTCTTAATGATGCTCCTAGACCAATTTTGTTATAGAATTACCAAATAAGTCCAAAATGTGGGTACTGTGATTCCTGTTGTTATCTTATATTATGTTAAAGGTTCTTGTACCATGCACTGTTGCCACCTGCATGGTTTCTTGGCATTCGCATTCGGGTGGATGTGCAATGCAAGGAGAGTGGCAGGGTGTGTTTGTCGGAATGAGTGGGAGAAGAGCAAGAGAGCTTTCATGTGCTTGTTGGCAGCTTCAGGATGGAGAAACCAGTCATTGAGCATTGGTGCATTTTTGGTCAGTAGCCGTAATGTGGTGTTGAGGTGAGATTGTGTATGGTTTGGTTTCATGGCAGGTGTTGTAAAGTGAGTGCAGTTTGTGGTGCGGTAGAGCTATGTTTGAGTTTAGTTGAGAGTTTGATGGTGAGCATGCAGAATGGTGATTATTTAGTGCGTTTAGTAGCAATACATTTCCTACACTGAAAAAATAAATCTAAGTGTGACACATTAATGTTCCCAACAATCCATCTAAGTGTGGTGCATTTCCTACCCCCAACACTCGATCAAAGTGTGGTACATTTCCTACCCTCAACAATCCATCAAATTGTGATACATTTCCTACTCCCACAATCCATCTAAGTGCGGTGTATTTCCAACCCCCAACCATCAGTCTAAGTGTGACACATTAATGTTCCCAACAATTCATCTACGCGTGCTATGACGCCCATCCCCAAAAATCCATCTAAGTTTAGTACATGTCCTACCCCCGAAAAAGTGCAATACATTTCCTACCCCTAACAATCCATCAAAGAGCGGTACATTGCCCACCCTCAACAATTCATCTAAGTGTGGTACATTTCCTACCCCCAACAATCCATCGAATTGCGATACATTTTATAACTCCAGCAATCCACTGTAGGGGGCATGGCCCAGCACAATACAGATGCCATGCCATTCCCATCTCATGGAGCTGCAGGGAGCATAAGGCTAGCCCATAGAGTTAGACTAGATGCGGAACACAGCTAATCTAGGCAAACAAGTTAAGTGCACATGTGGGTAATTTACACAGTGAGAATACCTGCAAGTTAAGACAAATCTATACCAGTAGACTCAATCCAAGTAGGTTTAAGATATTTGGTCATAAGAGTGGTGGGGTTTTACTGGAGTACAGTAATGGCTGTACTCCTCTACCACACCACACTTACCATATCAGGCACTGTAGGTAGTCTGCATCAGGCATCCCAGGAGAACATGGGCAAACACGGATTGGAGCTGCTTAGTCTGGAGCTGCCCTTTGCCTTGTGGGACTTAGTCGACTGGCTGCCTGGGCAGGGCTGCCCTAGGAGGTCATCTTAAATCAGGCCCTGTGGCCCAATCAGGAGTTGGAGGGTGGGCTGGGAGTCAGGAGCTGGAAGGAACAGGAAGCAGCCAGGGGAGGCAGTTAGGAGGGTTTGAAAATGTGCTGAGGAGTGTGAAAAGAATATACACATAAAAATAAAACTTCATGAAGGGTGGGGGGCACTGTTCGGTGGGACCACTTGCCTTGGGCAGAGGTGGAGGCAAAGTGGCTCTGGTGGCTGGAAAGGGGGGTATAGCCCCTCGTGTTGTTTCTTTCTTGGCCCTGCGGCCCAATCAGGGGTTGGATAGCAGGCTGGGAGGCGGGAGCTGGAAGGAACCGGAAGAGAGTAGGGGAGGGCGCGGGGAGGGTTTGAAAATGCACCGAGTTACCAAACAAACTTTAGGGCTTCTGTGGGGTGTTTCTGCCTCTAACTGCAGACATATGGCCACATCTGTTAGCATGCTTTTTTATGATGTGCAAATGGTCCTCTTCCTGTTTCATGGCGTCAGAGAGTCTTTTTCCTCTTTGTCTGTTGGGTTTGGACACTTGATCTGAAGTCCATTCAATTCGGGCCGCTTGCCACCTAAATGTACCATTTTAGGAATAGTTTGCAATGATTCCTTGCCATATATTAAGTTCCTAAGTTCCTCTACTCACTCTCCTGCCTACACCAACTTGCATCCTGTGTTATTTCAGTGGGCAACTTGCTCCTTGTTTATTTGCTCTTTGCCCAACTTGTTTTAAACGGAAGCTCACAGAGAAACACTGTTCCCCTATACTTAACGTTTTGTTTTAAAAGCTTTCTGTCATCTCGCTTGCATACTCTGTGTGCAGAATCCGACAGTCCCACTTCCTATTGGGGGCAAATTTGACTCACCTGTTGTCCTTTTGTGTCTGACACATTAAATATAGGACAGTGTTTTGTTGATAGCAGTATCTGACATGTAGAGCTGTGTTACAACTTGGTAATTCCATACCCTAGGATCAAATCTGGTCAAATGTTTAACCTTGGTAAGGTGCTTGGTTTCTCCTGGTGGATTTGTTGAAAACATTGAAGAAGGTTCAGCGAGAAAGTTTAATTTTCCAATGCTGCTGATGAGATGGCTCAGCACCTTAAGCGCTAGATGATGATATATAAATTCCAGAAACATAACATAAACCTGTGATCTGCAGGTCAAAGATCAGATTCTCGGCCAGAATGACTTAGGTTTCATTTATGAGATCGAAATGTGTAGCAAACTCAAGTGTTTAATAATAGCTGTATCAAACAAAAAGGTAATGCAATTTGGTGAATAGACTGTATAAACACCAAACAATAATGTTACCCAAGGAGTTTTCTATAACAGCATTTCACGACAGCAGTGATTACTTCGTCCTTGTGAGCGGCTTACTCAATTTGCTGTTTATTTTATGGTAACTGTCTCTAAAAAAAGATGATAGAACATTCTTATAAGGAGCTCGTTAGGGGCATTTGCTTCATTGAACACCCCCTGAAGACAGTGACACGCTGAAAATGCAATGTGTGGGTCCTGCTTATAAAAGAGTTGAACCTGCTTGCTTCTATTTCGAGCCTTGACACATTCACGCTTGTATTTACTGCCTCACTACGTATGCATTATGTATATATTGCTGCGAGCATCTACTGAGGAATCACGCACATCTGACAAGGTGCCTTTGTAAAGACAAAGACAGCTGAACCTCTGCCTCGTGATCATCATTAAACCAACGTCAACACGGGACGCTGACACATGTACCAACTGGAACAGGCCCTTAAACTGTCTCTTTACAGAATCATGGCTGCAATGATTGCAAAAGCATTTACAAACATGCGTAAGGTAAAGGTGCCAATGTGCATTCTTAACTGTCTGCTGCCCACCGTTTGCTATAAGCACACGATTCTTGGGCCATGCTGCAGACTGGACGACCCCAAGATTCTTCTTCAGATGGGACTTCAACCGCTTGTCCCTCGAGAAAAGTAGTCATCTGATGTACAGGAAAAGCGGCTTTCAGGTCCCCCAGTCAACTGTTGCTTCAAGCTGCTTCCTGCAATCTTCTTCCTACAGATGTTGGCCTTACATGGAACGTGCCGTGAATTATTGCACGCCTTTTACATATAATAAACAGCTCCAGGGAAGGGCTTAGGGCGGACTCAGTAGTGGAGAAATGGTACATCTGGAGCCCGGCCCTTGCCATAGGTCTCATTGGCTGGGGTGAGGCCAAAAGCCGTAACCCCAACCTACCTATGACAGGCATCGCCAGGAAGTTGGGCCAAGTCCGTTTTTTCTGGATAGGGGAGAAAAGAATTATCACATTTCCAATAGTAATTTCCTTGTATGAAGGACGTCATTATTCCACACCACACCCAAACATCAGAATAGAGCATGTTATGTTATGTTATTTGGTATGTATATAGCACTACATATCATTGATATGACCTTAAAGAGCTCGTAGGTTGAACGCACCCGGGGACCATGGTCCAGGTCAGTTAAGAGAGTAAGGTGGCATAGCGTGTATGCGTGCACCGATTATGTGTTCAGGTGACGCGATTGTGTGATGGTAGCTGCATCCTAGCATTAGATGTGGTGGTATTTGATAACAGTGGAATGTGTGCAGTCAGGGCGATGTTCACCAGGACTGGGTTCTGGCTGTGTTAGGCCTCTTTAGGACACTTATGTGTGCAGCTAGGCCGAATTCGAGGGTTATAGCTGCATTTTATCATAGTGTTGAGTTCTTCATGAAGTAATGGTTGCATGCGAACAGCTAGGCCAAAATTGATTGAGGGGTGTAGCTGCATTCTAATTGTGTGTTCGTGTAGAAAAGAGAGTGAGCGTAGCTATATGAGAGGTGAGTGTATGGGAAGAGTGTTTGATTTAGCGGGTTTGCTGTTATGGAATTAAGGTCCATGTTTGCGATTGCCACGTTCAGAGTAAACTTATATGTGATTAGCCGCCTTCAGTAGCGTTATTACTCAAGATTCCAAAAAATTTGCCATCAGGTAGCATGGTTTCAGCAGTCTTACATGGTCATATTCAGCATTATGGAAAGAGACAGATTTTTAGAACGTTGTGAAAGGCCATGTAGTTGTGGGTCTGTTGAATATGAGCAGGGAGGGAGTTCCACAGAGTAGGGGCTAAGGTTGAAAAAGCGGATCCTCCGATCCTGGCAGAGTTGGAGGTTGGAATCGCTAGAAAGAGCGTTGTGCTTGATCCATGGTTACCTGATGGGAGGTAGGGTTTTATCCTTTCTTGTAGGTATGTTGGGCCGGTCATGTGCACTGCTTGGTGGGTAATGCCTAAGCATCTTGAAGGTGGCCCTTAGTCCGACTGGGAGCCAGTGGAGGGTTTGAAGGGCAGGAGAGATGTGGTCTCTGTGTCCAAGGCCGAGGAGGAGTTTGGCGGCAGCGTTTTGGGCTCTTTGTAGTTTGTTGAGTTGGTATGCCGGTGCTCCCAGATATAAGGAGTTGGCATAGTCCAGTCTCGACATAATAATAGACATAACAGCGCCAAGTCTGTTGGGGTAGGAGAGGGAAGGAAAAATGCATCTTAGGAGTTTGAGGTGATAGTGACAGCATTTTGAAACATTATTGATCTGACAGGAGAGGGTTTAGCCTGAGTCCATAGTGCAGCCTAGGTTTTTGACTATATCGGAGGAAGGGGGAGGTGGGCCGAGGGACGGGGGCCATGGGAGCGGTTGTGGTAGAAGAGCGGTATTGCTGCACTCCATGATTTTAGTTTTATCTGGGTTCAAAAGGAGGTGGTTACAAGTCATCCATTGGTCAACATCACAGAGATAAGCCTCAACGTCAGGGCGTGGGTTGGGGTTAGTCTTGGGGATTCTTAGGATAATTTGGGTATCATAGGCATAGTTGTAACAAGAGAGGTTGCACAGTCTGTAATTCTTGGGTTCAAGTGGGTCGAGGGATGCCTTTTTTAGAAGTGGCTGAACGTGGGCTGTTTTAAAGGCTTCTAGGAAGAGGCCAGAGGTGAGGGAGTCGTTAAGTATATCTCTTGCATGTTCCCCTGCACATGTAGAGGAGAATATTTCTTTCAGAATAGAGGCTGGGCAAGGTTCGAGGCATGACCCAGAGGATCTGCTGGCTGTTAGTAGGTCAAGGAACTTGTCTCTGGAGATGGGTTTGAAAGAGTCAAAGGTTGGTCGAGAGGGCATCAGGGCAATGGGATCAGGAGGGGTCAGTGTAGTGTAGGGTTTCAGCAAGGACAGTTTGAGTAAAGGGTTGCCATCCGGTCAAGTGCGATTTTGTAGAGATGTAGCGAGTGGTAGTCGCAGAGTGATTGTGTGGGAGTGTATTGGGTGGAGGTGCAAGCAGGTTTCACAATTTCAGAGATCATCTTGTGGAGTTATTTGCTGCTGCTGCAACAGTTCAGCAGCAGCAAAGGGGAGAGGGGATGCTCAACAAAGTGCCCCTCAACCCCACAAATGCAAGTTAATTGATTTACCAAGGGACACACACTGGGCTTCTCTGCCGGTAAATGCAAGCACGGATATGTAGAAGGGGGAGTGGCTGGCTGGAAGAGCAACGCCCATTGCTCCAATGTGTGATCTGACACTGGAGAGGGGTATAAGTCACCATCCCCCACAAGTAATAGCAACTTTGCAGGCCATCTATGGACTGTGCTTTACAATAACCAAATACACCCTTTATTAATGGCTGTCTTGGCTTCTGACCCTAGTTGCGGTGGAATGAGTGAACCAGCCCCCTGGAGTAGCATCCCTGAGACCAATCATGGAGTAGACTCACCAGGCCACGCAGAGTTTATCTGCAGCAAACAGGCCAAAGAAGGTGTGTCCCGCGAGGAAGAGGGAATGCCAGTGTGGATGGGTAGGACCGCGGCCCGCATCAGGAGAGTGCAGTGAGGAACAGCTTCAGCTGTAGGCCGGTAGGGGCAGCCCTGAGAAGCTGTGGAAAGGAGGGAAAGACCTTCATAAGGTTTAAACGGAGCCCAGCCGAAAGGTCACGTAAGTGATTCCGCACAAAGAGAGAAGCAAGACAAAGGGGGAACACCCTCGGATGGTCTAAGCGGAGCTAGGCTGAAATGCCACACAAGTCACTCCAAACATGCTGTGCTGCAGGAACGAATGAGAACGGCTTGAAAAGCTGACGTTGATCCCAGCTGAAAATTCACATAAGCTACCCTGCGATGTACTAGAGCTGACCTGACTCAACACTCTCCCGAACAGCACCGCTCAATGATATCAAGTACAAAGAGTCTCCAGCGGAAAGGGAGGTGGGTTAAAGAGAGAGAATAGAGAAGCATACGCCAGATAAGGGGAGTGAAAAGGGAAAGAACCATGGAACACACATAGACTGAGCAAGCCCCAGAGTGGGAAGTGAGAGGAAGAAGAACCCCAGAATGAGTTAGACTGAGAAAACCCCAGATTGGTGCGAAAGAGAGGAGTCCAGAGTGGGTATCAAGAAGGTGAAGAACTGCATAAATGGGAGAGACGGAGAAAACCTCAGAGTGGGGGGTTGAGTCTAAGAGAACCCCAGAGTGGAGGGTGAGGTTAAGAGGTGCCCCAGAGTGTGGAGAGACTCCGAAAACTCCATATTGTGGAGTAAGGAGAGAAGCCCACAGTGAGGATTGAGAAGGAAAATAACCCCAGAGTGGGGAGAGACTCAGAATACCCTAGAGTGGGAAGTGGAGACTGAGGGAACCTCAGAGTGGGGAGGATCCATCCCTGCCAAAGTAAATATTGTTGTTTTGTTGTTTTTATCGCTTTCACTTTGCAATAGGGGAAATAAACAGGTTAGAACATGATTCCGGACAGAGGACTTTGTTGTTATGTTATAGACATCCTGTTGAGCACCCTTTTTGACATTCATTTATAGAATAGGAACAGAGCTTGTAGACTAGGGAAAGTTTAGTGTGGAATTGAGAAAATAAAATATTTAAGCTATGCCTCGCTGTCCGAGTCCTGATTCTGACCTACCATGCCTATATTTATCATGCCTCTACAGTTGAACCACAGGTGCATGTCCACAATACATCCCCCAGACTAACTATAGATTCAACCACAACCAATGCACTAGGGGAATTATGTACTACGAGTGCACCGATCGTCAGCTTCAAGTAAGCATGCAGCCAAATTCCAGCTGAAAAAAAGCTATTCGGCTCAGGACAAATTGTTTGTTGCTATTTGGCTTATGCCAAATAATCTGCCTTTCCCTTTGAATGCAGTCTAACCACTCAAAGAGATAGATATGGAATGCACATTGCAAAAGAGAATGGGACATGAACATCCCTGATCAATTAACATACTAAAGTGCATATGTTTGTGATTTGAAGAGAAGTAGCAGTAAAGATGAGTGAGAGGTGAGCATGGCTAGTTCTGCGAGGAAATGCCTATGGAGAAACTGTAAGAATTCACAGCAGCTAATGTAGACCAGGATACCATAGGTAGACAGTTATATATCAGGCAGAGTGACATACCCTCACCTAATAGGCCTCTCAAAACAATTACTTGTTGTGAAATCGCTTCAGTTCCTCTGCAGGCCAATCGGCCAGCGAGATTATAGAGAGATAAGTGTGAGGACGCTGTTTGTGTGGGAAATAGTCAGAGAGCTGTGCTCTGTTGTTGAAAATGGTAGAAAAGGAGGATGTTTCGATATTTGGAAATTGGAAAAAATCCCCACAAATGGGCTGCCTCTTTTAGGTCAATAGGAATGAGATCAATTCTTGAACATGTCAGGCAGTACAAAATATGGACGACGTTTAACAACCCAGGTTAACCTCTTTGGAGGACCTGCATATTTTAAAACTTCTTGAATATCATTACAGGTCACTCTGCCCCAATCGGAAATGTGTGAGAGATGTTAGCACCTTTCTGTGTGGGCAGATAGATAGAGGCCATTGTATTTGCTGAGGCTGTGGGGTGAAATGTTAAACAATGCATAGACCATTGCATCCTCTAGTGTGGTGGGAAGGATTTGGGATAAACTGACATGGATTGAGATTTCGTGGAATGCAGTGACTGCCCAAAAGTCAATGGCTGCCTTAGATCTCACAGGGCTTAGGCAGATTAAGTCACATGACAGTCTTTCCTACGTGCGATTGCACCCCCATTGGCCTTTCTGGGAGAGCCCCCCCCTTTTTGTATGGCTTATGTGAGGGGCAATTAGTTGTAGATGGAGTCCACTCTCGTCACTTATAAATAGGACGTGTGTCCTGCGTGAGTGATGCACTGTTGACTTACGTCCTGCAAGAGTGGAAGAAGAAGCCATTTATATATTTTATTGTGAGCTGAAATGAACGTTCGATACTCTACCTGAGCAATCTGGCAACTCCAAAGTGATTGCAATGTATGTGATTTGCAAAGTTAATTGAAATGAGTTATATTGATGTTGTTCATAGCAACCGAACATTTTCATTCGTGAAGCCTGCCCCTTTGAGTCACACTAGTTTTGTATATGCAACATCCATCTGACATTTGGCCCCTGCGTTTGTGTTAATTTGTTCTTATCTGGAATCATGCTTTCAATAAAATTGTTCTGTTGATAAAAATTAAGAGAAATACATGAAAGATAGGAACATATTTAAATAGTGGTTTATTATATTAAAACGTCTAATGTTCTAGTTTGGAACACGATTAATTTATAAATCAACTATATGCTGTCAATTACAATCTGTATATGGTTTATTGACTTGTATTGGTAATCCTGTTTGATTGTTTACTTTTGAATAAATAAAGAATAAAACAAAAATAAAAATACATAAATAAATCAACTATTAGGCTTCTCATTCAGCTTCAGCCAATTGCTTGATAAAGGTTTCAGCATTTGGCCAAATACTGAATATGCTTTTCACTACACCCCTAATATGAACAGAAACCAACCCTTCTGCTGACCCATCACATATGATATGATATGATATGATATGATATGGCCTTTATAACGCGCCTGTACACAGGACCTCCCACTGACAAGCGTTCTACAACACCCAAAGTTCATGTTTAGAATGTAGGCAAACACAGAGATATCAACATACCACCTGCGCAAATGCTGGTGTCTTTTTTTTCCACAACACATCACTGCAATTAGCACCCCTGATGCTACACATGCCAAACAGCAGAATTGTGCAAAGAAGCAGCAGGCTATAATGGGAAGGCACATTACTAGTACCTCCACATTTTCCATCCATGGAACAGTCACTGATATCAGTATGGAGCAATTCCTGTCACTGAGACATGCAAGCCCACACTGGGCTCTGGTAGCAGTACCACCTGGGCAACCTCAACGGCCCCCATACAGATATCAGAACTCATCTTGCAGGTGAAGGCAGTGTTGCAGGGGATAGAGGTGCCATCAGAAGACCCTGCCACAGGACCCTGTCAATCACAACCACATTCAGAACCAACAAGCGAATATTCATAATGTATTTCATGCCCAGGCTGACAATTGACCCAACACGTCTTTACAGGTTCTCCAGTTGTTTCAAAGATAAAAATTACTTTGAAGTAATTTACTTTCGAAGTGATTACTTCTAATGATATATATGTACTTGTGGGTTAAGGGGTGAACAGGGTGTGGGGAGCGGTTTGGAGTAGGGTTGGTAGTGAAGAGGAAGGGTAGAATGGGGGGTCAAAAAGAAATTGAAGTAACATTTCAAAATAATAACTTCGAAGTAATTACCACAAAGTAATGTATTTCAGTGATATAACATGGAACCCTTCACATATGTCAAACCAAAGCACACACCACCTCCACACAATGATGCAGAGATATAAGACCACACAACCATGTCAGTTGCAGACTAACACAAGCACACGGCATGCTAATGCAGCAGAGCAACAGCTGCACATACAGGAGAGTATCTTCCAAGACCTTGAGCAGCTGAATCAGCTCATCGCATGAACAGTCAAGGGAGGGCATTTTCCAGTCCACTAAAAGCGGAAAGAGGCCGATGCAGCAAATCAATGCTGGACTTGCCTTATCAAACTGAAGATTCACCCGTGCTATGTTAGATGTGGCATCTTGCAGTGTGGCCTGCATCAGAAGATGGGCCACTGTTTTGAGACCACCAACCAGATGTAGAAGCATGTGACCCCTGTGCTTGACCACCGTGTCCAATCACTCCAACAGGCACCACATGACATTGCAGGAGACAAGCTCACCCCAGACGCGGAGCAGTTCCACTTCCGAACCACCATTAGAGAGCCTGGCAGAAAGCCTGGAACCATCTACAAGGAGAAGACTCAAGAAGTACGGCCACCTGACGTTTCCCTTGAGGGTGCACCATTGTGTGTGTACCTCACTGGGATATTGTGATTTTCACAAACGTGTTGCAATGTGTGTGCTGCCAGGATCCTGAGTCCTAGTTGCAAAACTATGAAGGCACTTCAGAATGTTGCATGTAAAGCAACGTATGTGGTTGTAGGACCCTCAGCACCAGTTGGGCAAATAAGAAGGCACCCCAACCTACTGATGTCTACATAAGGCTGCCAATGGGAACATTATATTATATATTGCACAAATTTTTAGCTATTGGGAAGGGAAGTTGGGATGGCACAGCAATCGCTCTGTCAGTCATTCTATATGGTGATTGGCCACTCATGAAGTGTGGCTGTGTAACACATGATGTGGCCCATTTCGACTGAGCAGTATATGTATGAATTATAATATGGGATGGGCAAGTCCTGGCGGACTCCTACATCCAATAGCACTATATTACACTCTACAAGTAGTCACAGTTAAGTGGCTGACTCGTGGCTGTGTAGTCTTCTGAGTGTGCAGGTGATTCATTCTCCGATTCCTTCTCTACTATGTCCAAGGTGCAGTATGGCAATGTTGTGTAGGATGCAGCACACCAGAATTATGCAACACTGATTGCCTGGTGTGTGCCTCCTGTACAGTGCAGACAACATCATAAGTTCTTCAGCACTGCAAATGCACATTCTATCATGTTCTGTGTCCTCATCTGCTCTTGCTTGTATTATTGATCTGCTGCTGTTTGAGGATTGTCCACAGGGGTCATAAGCCATGGTCTGCATGGTTAGGCAGCATCACCTGTAGGAATAGAGGGAGACACATTTCATTGGTCAGGAAAATGCCCTGCTAGATGTGTTCGGACATTTACTAATCAGCCATGTGCTGATCTTGGGATCTTACCACATGCATGCATGAATGCCATTATTTCATCACATAAAGCCTTTAAGTTGATTCTGTAGAACCTTGTATGATTCTGATACAGGTGTTCCCATTGCTTTGTTATGAAGGCAACATGTGTTCCATCACTTACATTTTACAACCTTAGGGAGGCCAGCCACACTGCATAATGTTATTTTGGTGGGGTCTGTTGGGAATTTTATGTGCTCCACCACATGTGATATGATGGCTTCTAGCACCTGTGTGAGAATGCTATTGAATGCTGATTGTGAGATACCATGAACTCTTCTCACAGAGGTCTGGAAACATCCATTGCACAAACATGCATGGCATTCATCACCTTCAGTATTGGCAGAATGGCTGTTACAATGTTGATCTGCATCTCTAGATCCGGGGATATAGCATCAGTCATGTGCAGGAAGGTCCATTGGTCTAGTCTGTCAATGTAGAGTAGGTGTTCTGCTGACATCACCAGGAGACATGCCCTTGAAAGATAGTTATGGGGTCTTGGTCCGTGTCTGTGATGTGCCCTGTAAGACAGAAAGGTGTGTCAATATCCAGTGGTATATTTGCATCTGTGTGCATATAATTGCACTTTTAATACTCCTCAAGAACACCAATTTAGTGGAATTTCCCAGAGTACACACATCTTAGCTTGCATATGCAGCACAGTAATGCCATGGTATGCAGCACATGGATGAGTCCACAGTTGGTGACTTTTATCTGCTAGGTTGCATTCATTCCAGATACATTGGACCCCACATATACAATGTCCTTTTCCTGACTCAACATAAAAGTTGTGCTGCTGCCCCCTCCATCTCTTTCTGGCATTTCCACTGCTTGACATTTTCACTGGCGCGCGTGTGTGTGTGTGTGTGTGTGTGTGTGTGTTGTGTGTGTGTGTGTAGTTGTATAGCCACTTATGCAAAGTATGTCCTTGCAACTGCCATCTCTCTCTCTGGTGTGCAGGGAGGCACTTTCACTATAGGTTTGTAACCTGCCTATGCTGCATGTAATGTGATGGTGATACCCTGAGAATATACAACGATTTCAGTACTGACTGCTCCTTATTGCCAGTTGTATCTGCACTAATGGAGTGATTTAGCAATGGTAGTCCACCAGTGCTCTGTCACCTTTGTGGTGGTGTTACTGAGGATATATGTATCACCCCTACCTACAGAGCCTTTCCTCCACCCCCAGGGAAATGTCCAAGACCCCTCTGGAAGGGGTAGGGAAAAGCATGTACCCATCACTGTGCAATGGTAAAGAGAGCAGGAAACAACCCCTGCAGTAGGCAGCTGCTCTCTATTGCCAACACAGGAGAGGTTCACCAATGTCACATATATTCGTATTTATAGTCCACTGCTCACACCATCCAGTAACACCTGATATCTGTATTAAAATATATGTAGCATTTATAACACATCAATACACAATGCATTTAGATAGATGCCCACTCCTTACGTTCATGTTCAAATACTTATCTCTCAGTAATTAATCTCAATTAATGCTTCTTACACTGTCATGTAAAAAATACATATTTTAATTATGAAAAATGTGTAATAAAAACATTAGTATTAATATCATCACTACATACAACACACTTAAGTGTCCTCCCACTTTCTCACCTTAAATACTGACAAAATCGAAGTTCTATTACTCTCTTCCTCCACACTTCCTTCCCCTTTCCCCCTTCTTCCATCATCTTTCCCCCTGCAAAACTCCCAATCTCTGCCTCTACCTGCAATCTCGGTCTCCACTTTTGTTAGGCAGAATCCTGTGCAGTTCCCTTGGGGAACACTGCAAGAAGATTAAGACTACAGGAGTAAGAAGTAAACCCAATTGGTAGCAGTCTGCACCACCCAGATTTACCTGGTAGCCGTGGCTGAGCAGTCAGACCTCTCTCAAGATGAGTAGGGCAGTATACAGATGATACACAATTGGGCTAAAAACACAGCAGAGCAAGCACACACTGGACAGAGCTTGGTATCAAAAGTATATAATTATTTATTTAAAACAAACTTTAGGAAATACACTAAGCACTCTAAATAAAAGCAAGTTCAAACAAAGTCAGATAAAGTATACACACCTCCCTTAATAATTATTAGATAAGTCTAGGTCAAAACACCACTATTTGTGAAAACAGATGTGAGCGCGTAACTTAGATGAAACTCCAATAATTAAGTTAAAGGGAGAGAAAAAGGCAGGTCATGAAAATAAAACAGTTCCCAACACTTTTCTAAGACCACAGCATGTTAGTGAAGGCAGAGTCTATTGTAGAGCCAAGGTTCATAGGCCAGGCCCACTTTAAATAGAGCAAGGCGAAATGTGCCCTAGATCACACAGTTTAAAAAGCACTCAAGTCTTTGCAGAAATGTTCAAAGGCGGTTGGTTTGATGCGAAAGGTAAAGGTAGAAGGTCTGGGGCCAACCCAGTTGGAAAGCCAAGGATTTAAGGTTCACCTTTAGCAATCCGCAGAAAGGGAGGCCAGGCGGAACACAGTACCATAAAGAGTGAGGAAGCTCCAGTGGTGGCAGTTATTCGTGGCAGTGGGTGCAGTTCATGGTTTCGACCAGGGGAAGAGAAGATCTCGTAAAGGAGGAAACTTGGAGTCGTTGTACTTCCCAGGGAAAAGACCAGCCGCGGAGTCCGTTCGGTTAAAAGGTGCGTCCCTTTTATTTTATTTAATCAGACCAGAGTGCAATTTGGGTTGCTAAGGCAACGCAGTCCAGGGTGCCAATTCCCCCACCCACACACCCAGTGGAACCCAGACAGAGTGGCACCAGTTGGAGGGCTTCTGTGGAGAAGCCCGCCAAAAAGTGGAACAAAGGGCCCGACCTTGGTTGGAGTTACAGAGACAGACAGAAACACCATTTTAGAAAAGAGTTCTGGCGAAAAGACCCAACCAGTGATTTTATATTAAATAAATAAACCGGCGGTATCTTTAACGTTGCACCAAAAAGTGGTGCATTTAAAACCAATGGGAAAATCCCATAGGAAATATTCCGGTGGAATATTTTGCGTGGTAACCACTGCCACCAGCCAGAAACTCGACAAGGGGGGACTGGACAGTGCGCCCTTGGAAACAGACACAGGGGCAATCAAATTTAACCCCTTCCAGTACTTCCACAATATAATGGTTTGTACTGGCTCTGTTCACAATTTTGGACTAGTTACGCCAATGGTGACTTTACATGCCCTGGAAGACAGTAGTCAGTCCCAGGGTATGGAGTCCATGTTTGGGGGTCAATATGACACCCCTGTGTTACTGCACTGAGCTGCTGTGTAACACATACACTAAAACAGATGATACCCTATGGAGTAAAAGACCCCATAGCCCATAAGCACACAATAAGTCAAAGACATACCTCAAATCATGCCTAAGAGTGGGAGAAAAAGAGTCTCACTCTTAGCAGGAGAAAAAAAAAAAAAAACCAAAAATCCAGCAAAGCTGTTGGGGGACTCACTAGGTTTGGGAAATCAGCCTTATAAGAGAATTCTCAAAAAGTGCTGTTTTTGGCGCGAGATCCATTTATTTCTGTTGAATCACTGATATTAAAAGGGTACTACAAAAACTGCTAGCATCCCAGCACTAAAGGGAAGACCTAATGCTGAATTAATTGTGTTAATTGTGTATGTGCTGCAGAGGAAAATCTGATTTAAAGGACTCAGTTTAAGGTGCTTTTTCAGGAATGAAGTGCAAAATCGCCTGTTTTGAAAGCATGTTTTTGTTTAAAGGTTTAATTCTTTCAAAATGTTAAAGGATTGCTAATGTAAGAATCCCCTATAAACTGTGTTCATTTTATATGTTTTAATGAAAGGTAACTTAAAGTTAACACTAGTCTTGAGTTAATTAACTATTACAATTCTGCTTTGACAGTCCTCAGCCTGGGAAAGTTGACACTTCAGATTGACACTTCATTTCTGGCAGGAAGGCCTAATTGCTATGGGGAGGCCTTGCATACTCAGAACAAAGGCCCTCATTAGACATTTGTCTTTGCTTCAGGCACAAACAGTAGAAGGCTTGGACAACCATCCTCCCAGAGGAGAGGCAGGATGTTGCGAGAGGCTTCTCAGTGAACTTCAAAGGACTGGACATTTGCTCACTTGTGAAAAAAGAAAAAAAAACCTGCCTTGTGATTTTGAAGTTAATTTGCTTATTTTGCGACAGAACTTCATGACATTTAACTCAATGGCAGAAATAAGTAAAGGAATACAAAGTACATACATTGAAATCTGAATTTATGAGAGACATGTCTAGAATTTCATACTGTGTAAGGAACTGAAGTCCTGCAAAAAGACTAATTGTGTCAAAACTATTAATGCTGGAAATCTAATATTGTGTACCCATGTGCTAGGGATGATTGCACATATATGTACCGAATTAGGAATTGTTAGGTCAAAACTTTATGATCAAAATTGACAAAATTTAATAGAAAGACAACACCAGGTCTCACCAACTTGGGAGTTAGATGTAAATCTAACCTACAAAATATGTAATGTATGTGTCCTAATTTATTAGAGGGCATAAGTATATAAATATGTAATTGTGGGAAAGTTAAATTTTGGTCCAAATAACTGGAAGTTTCCCAAGTCACATCATAAAATATGACAACTCTTTCTGTCATCCAACCAGCGCAAAAAGCAAGGAGGGAACTGTGCCTTTGACCACTCATAGCCTTGTGGGTGTTAGTTGTAAGCCTGCCCCTACCATAAACTGAGTGATGTTACTTGGCAGGATAAATAAGGGAACCTCACAACACACAGCACACACTGATTCCTGACTCCATCCTGATTTCCATGTGACGCCCTGTTCCAGAATTCTCCATCTTGTCCTGATCCAGACTACTTTGCAAAACCAAGGCCTCAGCATTTTCTGAACTCTTTTTCAGCTAGGCCCAAATCCTGACCCATCCCAAACTTTAGGGAAGCAATTTTGATCCAGTCTGACTTGCTACCAGTAGTGCATGCCTGCTGAAACTCGCCATCCCACTGATCTACAGTGTCCAGCAACCAGAAGGGCCAATCCAATCCTGCCCAGTTTGAGGTGCCAGTCCGTGAGCAGAACCGCCCAGCTGACATATCCCGCGAGAAGTGTCCTGCTGTCTGTAGACCCAATCTGGAGGACCAGAACCCTGACGGTCCAAATCTTAATTTCAAGTGGACTGTAAGTATCAATAGGAATCATAGCAACTCATAGTATATTTGCCTTGTCCTATTCCAATCTATAACCTATCCCATCTTTAACTTAAGAACTTGTAATAGTGTCACACCAGTCTTGAAACCTTGCTTTGATTTCTTGTGATAATGATAATTTCTTTAAAATCCCTTTGTCTTGTGAAATCCCAAACCCTTAATCATCCCACGGGTAATCCGACTGAGTCCTCCAAGGCGGACACGGAGGTGCTGGGGTTGGTTTCCACGGACCACTCTGGAGCTTACTGTGTTTCAAGCTGGTAACCAGACTGACTACCCTTGTTTAGAGCATAATTGTCATTGCAAAAATGCCTCTCATTCAAACTCAAATAACTTCCTTAGTTTTATAGCTAGAGACTTAATTTCAACTCTGACTTAAACTTAAGACCTGTAGCTACATCCACAACCAATGATTGAAACAGTGCCTTTGACCCATTTTCATTACAAGTCGCATAGTGAAAATTAGGGTGGCAAATTCACAATTTTGCAAAGGTTTTAAATGTGTGTTTTCCCATTCAAAGTATTTCTAAACGTCCATTCTGATTCAAAGTGTGCACTGTTGCCTATATTGTAGCTTATGTTTGTTAGGATCTTTTCAGGGTTGTTCCCATAGGAATTGATATCAAATTAAGGATTTTTACACACTTTTCATTGTTTCACACAGCCATTTTCGAGTGTCATTTTAAAAGTGTAAAATTTCTAAAACGTTTTCTCTCTTGTTTGGGGAGGGAAGATTGTATTCAAACCCTATACACTGTTACTTATTCTTAAACACCTGCTGCTTACTTACATCTGTGTAGAACTGTTTCTTTGTGAGTTGAGACATTTTCAGGGGGAATTCTTAACCTAAGCGCTATCTTTTAAACAAGCCAAAACTGTTATTTTCTTTGTGTTTGATATTCTGTTTTGCTAAAAAGTGAATTCAACTGTATTATTGTCTACTTTCTTATTTGTATTGTCACCACATTGGTGATTGCTGCCCCATATATTAAAACTTATGTTTGATTTGAATTTTAAATAAATAAATAAATCTTACGTTTACCAACTAGCCTGATTCCTGGTCCATTGTGACCTGGGCGTATTTTGGGAAGGGGTGTGATATGAATGATGTATCACTCAGACTATTGAACCTATAAACACAATAAATAAGTATTTCATTTGCGGATTGCATGCTAGGCTGAGACCCGGTGTATTGCCTGATTGAAATCCTTAACATATTCAAACCCCTTCTACAGTTGAAAGTGTTTGACACGTTGTGGAAGTAAAGTGAACTGTGTTACTTGGAAAAATATGAACCCGACTGAGGGATGCATGAAAGTTCATTGTGATGATAGAACTGTGTGAAGAACTTGTGATGATAGAACTGTGTGAAGCCTGACTGGGGGCTGAGGCCCAGACTTAGGTACGTCAAGAGCCTAATGGGTCTAGAATGACTTTCTTTTGAATTGTGTTATTTCTACAAGTGTGAATACGACTGAGGGATGTCGACATTGAGTGGTTGGTCTGAGCCCAACTCAGGGAGGCTAACATGAGAAGGATCGAAGGCCAGCTAAGAGGGAGACAGGGTGAAGAGCTATAAGCCGCCCTGAAGGTTAGCAGAAGGAATTTGTGTGTTTTGTTTATGGCACATCAGACAGGCCCATTGAAGCAAGAGACTTTGCATGACAGAGACTTGGGCACAGAAGGCCATGATATTGATGAAAGGAACTGTAACCTCGTGCCGAAGAAGCCCAGGAGTGTCCTGTGCTCGAGAGTTCCGCCTTGTTCCATGCTTTCAATATGGGGAAGGGAGGCCCCCACCTTAACATCCTGACTTATCATTTGACTAGACTCCAATTGGACTGTATTGTTATGATTTGATGGTCGTAGCTTGCTCCCATTTTAGATTTAGGATTAGATTAGGTTTTTATCTCACCCATTTTACAGTTTATTAAACACCCATGAACTGTGATCACTTGTGTCTATCTTACTTTGATGCCATGCCTTCCTTACAGTCACTTTTATACAAAGTATAAGGTTCAGTGTTTTGGTAAAAGCTACAATTAGGCACATGCAACCACTCTTAGATGTAGTTTTCAAGCTTTAAAGGTGGATATGTAATTGTATTCCCATTGAAGTAAAGGCCTCCTTGGGGAATCACGATAAGGCACACGTGACCATTCTTTAATATTGTTTACCCATCCTAAAGTTTGTAACTTTTGTATCTTCACAAGTAAATGTTCAGAAAATGTTGTATCAGCATTCTCCTCTCCTTAATCAGGGACACACGACCACACTTTGAACAGAAATAGTCTTTGCATAGCGGAACAATAGGTTTTAAAAGTGTTAGCTTCTTACTCGAGTAAGAAGCTCTTCACTTCATACAGAGGAATAGCAAGACAACAATGAGTGTCTACTCGCTTAAAAGTCTTATGTAAGTGGCAAAGGTGCTGGTTACTGTTACCGGCAGGGCTAGCGCAATGTTTTAGAACACTCTGCTTCACTCATCGGTTTCTGAAACACTTGCTCTTCGGGTCACACTGCTTTCCTGACTTCCACTACAACTTCTACTGCTTCCCGCTTGCTAGGGACCCACACCCCTCTTCTGAACCGGTGTCTCCATCCCGGCCTTATGTTTTGGCCATTTCTTCTCCTCCTTAGACCCTTGGCTTGACAGTTACTTCTTGCCTCAGTCCCCGACACGCCAGCAGATCAGCAACCACAGCAATCAGGCTCACATTCTGCACTTCAGATTTTGGGAGGACAGGACTCTCTCAGAACACGCAGGTTAAATCTGCTGTCTGCACATTCCGGCATCCCTCTTGTTCTCCCACTTCTGCTTGGTTTTGTAACGATTTATTGGATGACCACCCTCAACACGAGGAGTTCCTTCCATCCCCCATCAAGGTGTCGCTCAACAAGCCACCAAACAGATTCCTATTTGGGTCGATTGCCAACCTCTATACTTGTTATTGTTATTGTGCTTGTACCGTGCAAAAGCCTGTAGGCATCCAGGCGCTAAGAGACAGATACAGTGATGGAAAGCTACCTGCAGGGATTCATGCTAATGCTACCCAGCTCCCTCCTCTGTGCCACCAATGATCCAGGAACCAGGCGGGTGTATAGCAGGATATATATATATAGTTTATTTAAATGATGGGACTAATAAAAAATACACTGAAACGACACAAGCCACCAACCCCATGACACAACACTATCACTTCAGCACATAGGTAACTTTCTTGTGATAATGAACTAGCAGGTATTTCCTAATAACATTTCAATTGCAATGAATCCAAGTTTGCTTTTAAGCCAAATCACACATTGCATTTCCAGCGTATTACAAAAGGGAAATTTTGAAAACAGTCATTTAGAATGCCCATTGTATGCTGCACACTTGTTCCTTCTTTACCCCAAAGCAATATCAAACCTTTCTGCTATGAGTATCACTTGATCAATCCCAGAAGAGAGTGTATATCCTTTAACTTCCATGCACTTTCCCCTTTTTCCCTTTCCCATGCATGTGCATGCTTATAATGTCACCGGGCCTAGTAAGATTGTTGTTTTTGTTCTCCCCTGTTCCCCTCCCTTTGCCTGGTGGCGCTCTGAAATACTTGTGTATGAGTGCAATGTAAATAAAATATAATTTCATTTCAACTGGAGAATCACGCTTGGTTTAATTTACTTGGCACAATAATCTTTTCTTGCAGCACCCACCGCAGGCATCAGTTATCTGTGACACTCCTTGGTTTAAAGGCAAATCTTAGGGAGTGGCAATATTTTGTGAATTTGTTTGGGATGAAAAAACCTTTTTATTTTGAAAGGTAGGATTTGGGACCATGTATAGGATAGGAATTTTCGTTTTTGGGATAATGGATACCCCTCTTCTGTAAAGAAACCTTGGGTTACAGGAAAAATAGCGTTACTCGATTACTTAAGTATGCTAAGGATGTGCACAGTTTGCCCTCCATCCACATTTAGAGGAAAGGATTAATGCAGGTAGTTTTCCCACACATTTAATAGCATTGGGATCTGTCTACTTACATGGGAGATCTGTTACTAACTCATAAGGTCAGCCATGTATTAGGGAACAGGTAGGGGTCAGCTCGCACCTCAGGCAACGATAGCGCAGCTATTCACAGCAGGCTCAGTCAGGCTTTAGCCTGCCTCCCTCAGATGATGCTCCCAGTCTTCCCAGCAAAAGTCTTCAGCAAAATCCTTCAGCAAATTCAGACCCTCTTCCATTGTCATAGAGTATTGACTTTATATAGGACCTATGACACCAATCACATTATGAATATTTAGCTGGTGTCAACTCATTTTCTCACACATCCGATTGGACAATTATTTTCCTCTTCCCCCAGAAGTCTGCCTTTTTCAATCTATAGGGCAAAGGATTTATGAGATCTAGATTATGGATATTGTTTTATTTTTTTTATTGAGTGAACATGGAAGAAACATTGTCCTCCTTTTACACATTAAAAGACATATTACAATTCATATAATCAACATTTGTTTAAAATCACATAATCAGAAACAATTCTTAAGTCCATCCTTTAAAATTCTAAAAAGAAGAATAAGGGAAGAAAAGGAAATCTTCTTATCTTACAATTCATTAATTCCATAAAATACTTCTTCAAGCCAGGTTAAAACTTTATAATACTGCATCATTCACAGTAATATGTAGAATGCATCCTCCTGGTTTCATTCATAGCAATCCAACCCAGACTATTGGGTTTAAATTAAGGTATTCCGTTTTTCCAAAGCCTTGATCCAGATATGGTGAGCAGCTGCAGCTATTACAAGTGAATCTGCTGCAAAAAGCATAGACCAAAATTGATCAGAAAAGACCAATCTAAATTTTAGATATCCCTTCCCATATTCCTTTTTCATATTAACACAGTTGTTAAGAATATGCCTTTAGGTCTTCACCTGCATAGAACATAGTCTACAAATACTCCCCAGGGGATCCCCAACCATGGTCCAGTATTTTCCAAGACTGGAAGAAAATGTAAGCGCATGGCAAGGATAAATCTAGTCAAAGGGGGAGAAGATAATTTTGTAAGGTAAGTTTTAGGGGAACCAATTATAAACCCCTGATGAGAGTACTCTGCATAGCGCCATCGCTTTGTTAGATGGTCAATTGCTTGGATCACGTCAACAGTGGCGCCCCCAGAAATCTTTTATAGGGGTGGCCTGATGAGGCCTCAGGAAATCTTGGGGTGGCACCAAAACAAACACATAACTGAATTTCAGGAAATCTATTATGCCGATGTAGTATATAGTCCAGTTGAAAACTATGTATATATGAGAGTTAAGGAATTCCATATTGATATAGTTGTGTTCATTATTTAACAGTTAACTAATTCATGTATCTGATGTGCATAGACTAATATCAGTACGGTTAACATTTTGAGTTCCACAATCCTGTTTGTGCAATGTAAGTAATATGTGATGTGTATATGCATGTTAGGCAATTTATTGTTCTTAAAACAGAATAGTTGTTCGACTTTGACTTGAAAAGACAAATATACAGCTATAATTTAAGGGAGCACATTGATTGTAAGGAACAAAACATTTACTGAGAACATGCCTACTCAAGTAAAAAACAACACAGTGGCCTAAACATTTTTCAATACAACTGTATTTGGTACATGTTGCTGTGTGTTCTTGTAAGCTAAAATATATACCTACAATAAGGAAACAAAAAGCATAATAATGAAGAATATATATTTTAGTATAGCCTGCTCAACCTATTTACATCCCTGCTTTTCTAGGCTACATTCTTTTGTGAGTCTTCTTGCAAACTAAACATGAACAAAGCAAAAGTGCATGATCATGGACAACAATATACATTTTAATGTAGCCTACTCTGTACTCGGCCTATTCATTATGATTGTATTATTAATTAATATAGTTTTAATCATCTGTTGCTGTGTCTTTTGTCAAACACATCCACAAATTCTTCAAGATTTATCGCCCTAGCCCTTCTTGACTCTACACTCAACAACCCAAAATTGCTCAATCTCTCATCACTCATTGTATTTCTCAAGGCAGTCTTGATTAACTTTAGCACAGAAAAACTATGCTCACATGCTGCAGTGCTCACAGGTAATGCAAGTGCAATTTTGCAAAGTTTAAACATCTCATGGAACACTTCCTTATATGGCTCAAGGAAGACTGTGAGCTCTATTAAACTGGTCGGATTTTCAAAACCACTAGTTTGCCTCCTATCAAGAATTTGCTTGACATGAGGGATCTCATATTCATTCTAGATCCTCAATGCTGCTCTTGTATTGCGAGGCAAATGGAAACACTACATTTGTCGCACAAAATGTGGGACTGGAGGGATTCAAGGCTTGTATCCCTTGCATAACGGCACAATGTTCTTTAGGAAATGTTCTCTTCACCTAAGAGAGAAGCATATCAATAATTGGAATAAATGTACCTGCCCGAAATGACTCCTTATCTGTATTGGCATGTCTTTGAAATATAGGCGTGGAAATGTAATACCCTTTAAGTCTAGAACTTGGTGTGACCTGACACCCTAGAGGTGCAACAGCAGTGTTGAAGTGATCAGCAAGGGTCATAGTATTGTTCCAAATCTCATTATAGACAGAGCCCTCTCTATAACTGTTTAATGTATCAACACGTCAATTAACAATGATAACTGCCGTGCCTAAATTGAGTTGTGGGAACTGTAAAATATCTGACAGATGTTTTATGTCACCAAAAACAACTGTGAATGTTAAAAGGAGGCCAGCAAACTCTAAATCTATTTGGGCTAATAGACCTCTTGCCTCTACCGCTCTTTCACCATTTTTCTCTTCAGATATTTCTTTTAGTAGACGTATGAGGGTTGGCGGTCTGTTCCTCACGGTCTTGCAAGCATTGTAGCTACAGGCCCAGCTTGTCTCTATCAATCTTTGAAACTCTCTTGGGCACCCCCTGAAACATGTCCCTATGTACCTCTAGACATCTTTGATGCACACATGACCTTGACACAAACACATACAGTTTCTGCAGAAGACAAAAGAAACAATAGGCTTCAGGGATGCATTTTACACTACCAACTAATACTAAATTCAAGCAATGTGCATTGCAGTGAACATAATAAGCTAATGGGTCCTCCGATGTAATGCACGCCTGCACACCTGTGTTCTTTCCACTTATGACAGAGGTACCATCATATGATTGTCCTACAAGGTGGTTTCTGTAGCCAAGGCCATACTTCTGTAGTAATTGTATCATTTTCTGTGAAAGCTCTGCAGCATCTAGTCGCTCTGCTGCTTCAAATGTGAGGGAGCTTTCACATATAGAACAATTGTAATAATATCGAATTACCAAGGACATTTGTTCCTTCTTGGCAATGTCTTTGGTCTCGTCGACCATAATGCTGAAAGCCCCACTTTTTGAAACTTCATTAATTATTGAGGTGCAGACAATTTCAGCCAGGCAATCAATTATTTCATTTTGAGTACTGTGCGCAAGGTATGTTGCATTTTCTTTGACTTGTAATTTTTTTTTGACTGTGTGATCATGTTTCGCTAGCAGTTCCATAATAGAGATTACATTTCCTTTATTCTGGCCTTCTGTTTCTTTATGTGCTCTCTGTGCAATGTTTTGTGCTGCTGTGAGGAGCAGGTTTTCTCCAAAAGTTTTAATGCACTCTCTATTTTCCCCTCACTATTTTATTATATTCTGCATTTAAGGAGGCTGAGAGAGAACATTTGCTTGCAATTGACTTTTCATATTCTGCCCATGCTAACATAGAAATAGTATGTGATTCTGATTTGCTATTACCTACAAACCCCCCATCTTTGTAAGTTGCTTTTTTCCAATTTTTGAATCACCCGAGGAGGGGAGACTGAAGTGCCGGCAGGCATAGCAGTAGGCAGAATCTTTACTTTGAGAGTATTACAGCCATTTATGTGTGAAGTACCATTCTTTCATGAAGCCCCATCTTCTACCCCCCTGAACAGTCTGAGGGGAAAAACCTCAGATATGGCTGTTTAGGCCCCTCTCCTCTTGACTGGGATATATGTAGTAGAATGAAAGAAGAGTTACTCTTTAGCCAGCCATCTATTTTATTATCATGGTCACACTGCCACACCATATTTTCACCTGTTGGTCCGGGAACAGCTTGAATAGCTCTCGCCGAGTCCTGCCTCAGCCTCTCTTTGAATGTTAATGCTGCTGCCTGTCCCTCACTCTCGTGCCATGCTGCACCTTTTTCCTGTTCTCTGTTCTTGATGCTGGCTCTGCCTGTTCGTCACTGTCATGTTCTGCTTCTGGCTCTGCCTGTTCATTAGCTTGCTCAATTATGTTATCTTGCTCTTCCACTGAATCCTCACTAACATTCATCGTCACTGCATCTCCACTACTAGTTTTCTTATAGAAGAAGGAAGAGATATCCGTTACTAATCATATGCGTAGCAATAATGCTGTTTAAACTTCTATTCACTAGTTTTCTTGGAAATGTGTCTGACTAACACACAAATACCATTTTGACACGATTTCCATCACACCCTGCTATGGCAGAGCCTAACCTCCTAGCCAGAGGCAGATCAAAAGGCCTGCATTGGGCTGTGTCAGGTTTTGTGTCCGCAAGTAGTTCAAACCCTCTTCTCTCCCTCTACTCTTGAGTACCCTGCAGACTTAAAATGAGGGGTTGCGGTAGTAGGCCCAGCAAAGTATTACTCATGTGAATGACTAACATTAAAAGTAATCAAATTTCCAACAATACACTTCCCTTACTAAAACAACAACCATTTACGCTTGCAGTGTTGTGCTTCTAGTGCTCATCAAACACAAGAACACAGAGGATTTCTTCTGAGGCAAATATAATACATGAGCATTGAAAATAGTAGTCAAATAATAAGCAGTTCTCAGTAGAAGCCAAAATATACTCCAGTAAACCCATAGCAGTGGAGGAAGTGGGCAGGAGCTTTGGGGAGCAGTGCTCCTGTCGTTTAAAAAAAAAAAATGTTTTACGGTTCCTATATTTTTAGTTTAAAAAGAAATCGTTCTGAATGGTTTCATTTTAAAATAGAAGTGTAGGAAGATGTTGAATCTTGTACTTCAGTGCACCGTACTGAACATTCCCTTAAACAGTAGGCGCATTTGTTTGGCGGTTTGGATTGCACATGGGAGGAGGCGTGGCAATGGGGGTTGTGGGTAGCGGGAGCAAGCCAGCAGGGAACATAGTTCTACTACTTCTTTTGGTACACTGCAACCACTGAGCGCTAGCATCTGTACTCTCTTACGCATCTTAGATAGTTGCAAAAAAGAGCAAAACCGTCGCTGACAAATGAGGGTCACTATTTTTTTTTTAAGGGTTCTCTTGACTTTTTTTTGGTCACAGTTTCACCATGCATCATATACTAAGAATTGCAAATCTATTAGAAAAGAGTAACAGGTTTGATGCTTTGTACTCCATCAGGTCTCTCAAGTAAGGGTCCTTGATATTTTTAAAAAAATAACTCCAACCGCCGAGCTGCAAAAATTATGGAAAATGCCCTAGTCGTATACACGCGAGACATATTTCACATGCACATTCAAGAGGCACCTCGCCTGACAGCCATAAATTCAAAGATTCACATTCCTTAGGCATTTAGCAGTGTGCAGAAACCTTAACATTACTTAGACACATTGCCATGCAAACAATATTAAAAGGACTGCTCTAAGATACTTCTTCATGGGAGTTAATGTTATTTCATTAATGTCCAGACCATCAGGCTGTGAAAGGCAAACCATTATAGCAGATTGCTGTTCTGTAAATCCTGCGCCTGCCTCATTATGTCCAACATGCATTTTTCAGGAAATGTAAACACCTTAAGTGATTTTTTTTTAACGTCACTGATTAAATGCGTAAGTTCTTGGTTGTGTTCAAATACTAGAAGAAACCATCACTCCTGGGTCATCCTTAAAGGCTGTTGACATTCAGGGACGTCATTTCACCAAAACGCCAGGGATAGCAGAAGTGACATCACACAACCCTTGATTGCTGATGGCATCATAGGAAGTGATGTCATTTGACCCCGCCCCGAAGTGATATCACAGGAAGCGATGGAACACAACCTTTCACCCCTTGACAAAACAGGAAGTGGCATCACATAGCATTTTTCCTACGCACGCTACAAAACATATTGTTATGATATCACTATAATGCAATATTAATTTCATACAAGATTGGATCGCCATATGTATAGTTAATATCAGTGTGTATAGGCCCATATTACTAAATAACTGTGAATGCAAGCAGAGGTCCATGGCCAAGTGATAGTGATGTGCCATTATATAGCACCTATTCTTAAGCGCTTTATATAGAACAAATATACACACAATATCACCCAACCTGTGATGGTACACATTTATCGACCTCAGAAGGATGAAAGGCTGACTTGAGGTTTTCAAGAAAGACTAAATCAGTGACTCCCCCCTGAAGTGTGCCTGAAATAACCCTTTAATGAGTCTAGCAGTTATTGTATAGAATTCTAGAAAGGCAAATTAGTTGGTATTCCAATTCCTTTTTATTTAGGGTCACTGCTGAAAGTGTTAGACTTGTGGAACCCGAGTTCATTAAAAAAAAAAAATCCAAGCCCTGAACATGAAAGCCAGCTACTCCAGAAGCAAAGAGCCACATGGCACTGGCCAAAGCCTAGGACTTTGCATTTAAACAAAAAAAGAACACTTTTTTAAAAATGTATTTTTCTGGGGTAGCAAGGGAGACCACAGGGGTAGCTAGGGAGACCCCTAAATAACATCCCTGTTGACAATTCCTTCCAGCCAGGACCCAGCCACATGTGAGTGATAAGTCCGGGTGGGTGCCACACACAGACACTGCTTACCTCAGCTCCCCCTGAAGTGCTTGCCTGCTGGTGGAATCTCAGCTCAGGTCTCCTTTTCAGTGGCAGGCAGTGCCACTGCCTGAATCCAAAAATATTGGCAGCATGTATCTGTCCAAAGGTTTGTGCAGCACACGCGTGGGCACAACTTGCAGCCGAGCAAGGAACTGGATAGAATTGAAAGCGAAACCCAGAAATAAACACAGCCTGCCCTGGAAGCATGAGCTAAAGCAAAAATGTGCGCGGCCAGGCGGGTCAGGCTGTCTTTATTTCCGGGTCCATCCTGACTCCAGCCCCGGCAAAAAAGCTAAAAAATATATATTTTTTTGCACTGAACTGGGCATTTTATTGTCCATGCACAGTTCATTGCAAAAAAAAAAAAGTTCTGTGCTTTTTCGCAGGGTGGCCACAGGGCAGGGGGCGCAGCATTCTTATAAGGGTGGCCGTGGCTCCCCTTGGCCACCCCTTGATGGCGCCCCTGCACGTCCAGCTGTTTTGTTTTATACTCTAACTTCAAAAGATGAAATTCCTGCCATGAGCATGGAGGTATATCAACTCCCAGTTCTTTAAAATGAAACAAGACCAGTTTGGTCAATTCATTGTACCAACTGCATTTTGGTTGACGCTTAAGATGAGGAATCATCAGATTCAGCAGGGGCACTGCCTGTGTTCCTTCAAACTGAATCTTAGCCCATAGTTTACATGCTGCCATCCTCCAAATAGACATGAAGGAAAGGAAGCCCAAGTTCTAAATGAATTGCCGCTTATTTAGGTAGCCAATTAATTGACCTCAGAGGACAAACCTCCAGTGCAAACAAAATGCATGGCACTATCACGGTCCTGTGCACTCTAGTTTTTTGCCTCCAATGAGTGACCTCTTTGTGTGTCAATTATTTTCTTAAGTGTCGTACATTCCTTCCAGGCTTTATTGCCAATTGTAGCGAATTAGACACCATGCACTCCAAATGTATGGTACAATTATTATAGTAAAACAATTCAAGAAAATATAAAAACAGGTTTAAGGTGCAGAGGAGAAAAGAAACAGCCCTAGTATATGGGTTGTCAATACAATAGAACAAGAGTAAGTTCCCTGTTGGGGAACTCCCGTCCCCTGCACACTATCTATTGCTATAATAGCCCAGTAATTTTCAAATAGTAGAAATAAGTATTTCAATTCAAGTCAATGTTTTCTCTGTGGATCTGTTTATGCAAATAAGACCAAAAGCAGTCAATTCACAAAGTATTTTTTTCTTTAACGGTGATTTATTCCAAATGTATGTTCCCAACGCGTTTAGAGATTCATTCTCTTCATCAGGAGCTGTGAGTTCAATCAATTTCCATTTATCTATAAATATTCAACAAAAATACGAATCAATAAGTGTATAACATCCAATGTAATCATAGTGTAAATCATCTAAAAATTGTTCTTGTACAGAAATCAAGTTCAATCATCATATGTCAACACCTGATCAGATTTCTCATAATGTGACAATTTAAAGAAACCAGAATTTTTTACAATGTTGCCCAGCCTAAATTATAATTTCTGAATATAATTCATGATTGTGAACACAATAGGGAAGTTTTGGAAAATGATAAATACCATGTCAAAAATAGAGAAAACATATGTTAAAAAATAAGCATTCTGTAAATGATGAGATATGCTAGAGATTAGCCTCAAGAATATGTCTATGCTTTGGACTAAGTGTTCTGACTACATAAGTGAAAGAGAAGTTAAAGCACTTACTCAAGTATAGGGTGTGGCTAAATTCCAGATGTATGAAAGCGGCCAAATAAGTGTGGCTGAAGCGGGTAAACCGAGAACAAGTCTCACGGTTAAGAAGTCTGTGTTCCTACGGACAACAAAACGGGGTAAAAGTAAAGAAAAATAAGGACCCGGGCTGAAGAATGCCAAGGAATGGTACGGAACGAGCCTAAGAGTACTTACAATAGGAGGAATCACGAGCTATCCAGTTCTTGCCTTGTCCAAAGCAGCAGAACGTGGCGGCATAAATATACGTCATGCGCGTGACGTCATCACATCGAGAACGTGTCTGACGTCACGAAGGTAAACAAGTGGCGTTTGTTGGCTATGTTTGTGACGCGATTGCGTTGTGAACACAGTTCTTATTGCTATTGTAATGGAAGGAACAAAGAGTAATGTGCGAGATATACAACCAAATTATCTGATCCTGTCTGCAGGTAAAATCGCGTGTTGTGAGTGTATGAAAAAAATCAAAAAAATGTTATAAAGGGAGCGATAGCATGCGATCTGGGATACCTTTCACTGCTTAGTCCATATCAGTAAGGGTATTTCTGGGACTCAAAGAGCAGTGAAGTGTCAGAAAGACTGTTGTTGTCAGAATAAATAGTAAGGTGCTATGGTATATATGGTGTATAACTAAGATAGTTCCTGTCTCCTAAAACTGGAGTGCACAATCTGATGCAGTACTAGACATTTCACAAAATAAGTCAAAAATACAGGTAGGTAGTGGCCATTCAACATAGTATGTACAATCTGATTTCCTATAACTATTTAAGGTATGAAGCATATTTGGTCAACAATCTTTGCAGTATCATTATCAACCTTGTTCAGAGGAAGGATCCTAAGTAAAAATCTTCATTGAGACCATGTGGTTGGACGGCGTCCTCCACGACCCATCTCCACACATTGTTTCCCTTTTACGTCTTTCTATCAGCGTATCTTTTGCCTCCGTATTTCTCCACTTGCAGTGCTTTAAGTTGGATAAAACAATGGATGGGAGGCACTTACTTGTCATGAAAGAATATTTGGGGAAAGGGTTCAAGAAGTGTCAGGCACACGCGCAAAATCCCAAGCAGATAAAGAACCTTTAAAATATGTTGGGCCTTGTAATTAGTGACATATCAGAAGTGGTTGTGTTTTATTACATGGAATCGAAGGGAGTACAATCAATATTATAAGACGTGTTATATAAGCAGTGATGGTTGGGTGTTCATACTTTGAATGACATTTATTAAAATGTAGATTGTGAGGTATGATAAATACAACTAACATGCATTTAAAAAATTGACTAGAATAAAAATATTCAAATATAAAATCTCTCTCAAATTAAAATAATTCAATGCATATTCTAGTCCCTCACTTTTAATAAAAATACCTTAATATCATATGTTGCCAACATAAAAAAAACATATATACTGTATATAATACGTTTCTTCCCTTAAGTGTTGTGGAAGAAAACATGTGGTTATATGAAATGATTGTCTAATTCAAATGTAAATTGGAAGAGTACACTGCTGCAAGAGAAATAGTAACTCAATTTTGAATGATATGATTGCAGTTAGGATGGAGAAAAGAAACTTGGCATACTGAAGTGCTATTTACTTGCATGCTAGCTATCTGCTGCTGTAGCAGCATGTTTATTCATAACTTCACCTATGCCCAAAGTATGTAATGGTGCTACCAATCAAAGCAGCTTCAAGCGACTGTTAAGAAAGTGTGACTCTTAAATGTATCATAAAAACATATCTGTATTGGTATCTCTTGGAGATGGAATGAATGATCTTGTGAGAACAGGCTCTCTTTTCTCCTCTTATAACACCATTGTTCTACTGTAAGAAGCAAATCCTCTTTAGGGAAGTCATTGAAACTTCCATTCATTGCATTGGAGTCAATATGTTGAAAAACGATGTAAGTTTTTGATAAGAGGGCAGGGTAACAGTGTCAGAATTGCTTGGGGATTGTGAGCGCTCATTCCCACGTACACTCCACAGTCCTGCTAATAAAGGTTTACTGAACTAACCTCACCAAAAGTTGGAGTCCAGTATTAGGTTTCCATAATTTACCCTCTGGCATTCTATGCTTTTATGACAAATGTGTCAAATAAAGTTATTTTGAATTGATTTCCATAACTGTGTTAAAAGCAAATTATATATTTCCAAATGTCTTCTACTGAAGGTGTGCCTCTAAACATGGCAGATAGTGACCTTTACTTGATTGATGGTGAGCAGTAATGTCACTAATGATCTTTTAATTTCATCAGCCATTAAGGCAGGCTGGAAAAGTATATTTGATGGCTCCCTGGCATGGCCCTGGGTCAAGGGAATTTTCTGGAGACTGCCAGGAATGGGCCCTAGCTGGCCACATTCCACTTAAACCCCTCTCCACAGCTCTGCCTCTTTCAACAAATATTCCACCAACTCCAAGTCACGTTCACCTGGCACCTGTTTGCTCTTATTCCATTCTCATCTGTGTTTTCTCACACCAGCCAACTATTCTCTTTCCCACATTCTTCACCCATTTGGGCACTTTCTTCCCCCAGTTTCTTCATGGGTGGAGGGAAGCCACCCCTCTGGGTATTTCTGATTCAAGCCCCTTGAGCTCCCTTCCGCCGACCTTGTAGGTGTATTCTGATCAGTCCTCTGGGCCATTCTGCTCCCAACCTCCTTGACTTTCTCCCAACAGCCCTTTGGGTCTTGCTCCTCACACTGACTGGGTCAATTAACTCCCCACCTATAGGGCCTGCCCATCCCCAGCTTCTTGGGCCTCCCCTGCAACCTTGTGTACTTTTTACCCCAGCCTTCTCAAGCTGCCTGTCTCCTGTGTCATTTTCTAGCCTCCTGGCTCCTGCTCTCCTATTGTTCCAAGAACTCTCCTCTAGCTTCCATTTACCAGCTCTTGACTCATCAGTGTATCTTAGGGCTGTGGTCATACTTTATAGACTCTCTCTGATGTAATGCGATGAATGTGTGATAGCTGGCATTGGTATTGCTGTCAGGCTCTGCCTCTGGTGATGGCTTAAAGCAATGGTGTGGGACTTGGAATCGGTTTGTCCATCACCCATGGAGGTTGCCTTTTTGGCTGCCACACCCTGGCCCAGTCTTCCAGCCTCTTGCTGGGGCAATGGAATGCATGTGTGCAGTCTTAGAACGGAGAACTTGCAAGTCATTGTTCTCTGGGCCTTGGTGGGTCTCTAGTGACTGCTGGGCTGCAGCTTCAAGAACTGCATCCTCAATCTGGAGTTCCTAACTCCCCCTTTCTCTCTGAGATCACTGGTGCAAGTACTGGTGAATCAATCCCACCTGTGAGTATGACTTCTGTTCTGAAGTGGGATTGGGGCTGGTTTGTACTTCCTGTGGGCAGGTCCTCGATCTGGTATCAAGTTGTCACACTCTGGACCCGCCCTCAGGCTGGACTACTTTAACCTATCTGTTCCTAATTGTATTAAAGTGGAGGCCTTGTGTGAAGACTGTTTGACTGCCTCTCACTCTTCCCAACCTAGCTCAAGTCTCTTTCTTTCTCTTGGTAGGTTTAGGGACATTTTTTCAATACGCATGATGAAGTCCAGCATGCATGTGCTGCTGGCTTCACATGAAAAATGCTCCTCCATTCTCCTAAAGGGGTATGAGCATATAAGGTAACACTGTAACATGCCCCTGCTGTTTAGGTGTGCTCCCTGTTGTCCCTGGACAAAGCGTAAAATTGTTGTGGCGAATTTTCCATGATTCATTACTGGGCCTTTTGCAGCCCATTGAAATACCTTCAATTCTGACAGTGCCAGTCGTGGTGGGTATCACTTCTTTGGAAACTCCGACACGCACCTGATGTTTAACGTCACTCCTGTATCAATTATGAGCTTGGCTTTTTGTTCTTCTACAAGTATATCAATGCCAATTGCCATTAGTGCCGCTAGTTCCGTCATCATGTATGCATAGTCACTTTCCGCTTTGCCTCTGAAAGGTGGGGATGAAGGGGATCTCCCTTTCACTGTTGAACATGACTTACTTGATCTCTTCTTGCATTCATGTCTCTTCTCATTGATGCAGAACCATGTGTATGAGAATCTGGTCTGGTTGTTGAGGAATTTCTTCCTTGTGATCAAGTGGGTACCCAGTTACAGATAGCAGCTAGATGATTTTCTCTACCACAGTTGTTGCATTTTTGTCCACAAGCAAGTCATCTCACTCCTTCTTCAGTTCGGACTGGGCTGCTACCATTGGTGGCGGCAGCTGACTGATTTGCACATGGCTGGACCACTTTTGCAATGGTGCAGACAGGCTAAGAATCGGTGGTGTGGAAGGTTGCCCAGAGCAATTGCCAGTGGTTCAGATTCATTTGAAACCTTCAACGCATCACTTTTGTGGTCACAGTTTGTCTCTCCATGTGAGAGAGGGTATGCCCAGACATGGGCCCCTTGCTCGCTGCGCCATAGGGAACCAGGCTGCACCTCACTGAGGAGGTCCAACAAGGCCGAAACATGTCTGGGGTTGCTTGGTTTTCTGTGCAGAGGGGACCTGGCCTAGCAGTTCGGGCTGGGCTGCTACCATTGGTGGCAGCAGCTGACTGATTTGCACATGGCTGGACCCCTTTTGCAATGGCACAGACGGGCTAAAAAATGGTTGTTTGGAAGGTTGCCCAGAGCAATTGCCAGTGGTTCAGATTCATTTGAAACCTTCCACCCATCACTTTTGTGGTCACATAAGGAAATGGCAGACTGCAGCAATAGCATCATCCCGATGATGGATAGCTCTTTGGAGAATTGTTTCTAGGGTACCTGTTCCTGTTAATCTGATATATCTACTCCTTTGCAGATCCTTTACTGGTCTCTATTTGGGTTGCTTGAGGGTCTGCTCTGGCTTCCGTTCTGGTCATCAGAAGTATTGCGGTGTAAAAGCAATGAAATATCGAGGCTGAGTACCACAAAAGGAAATACACCAAACACGGGCTATAAAGATTCACAGATCTTTAATTCTGCGCAATTACAAAAAAACACAGATCTGATACAGATAGCTATCTGGCTCTCAACACCCCGCAATGAGTACCAGCCCATCAGAGTGAGGAGCGAGAGGTACTGGACATCTAAACATTCGCATTATTTATACATATCCTGCAATATTGTGCAGCCCCTCTACAGGTTAATAATCTGCGGTCTAGAGTTTGTGCTGAGTTCACATATAGCTCATACAATAATATGCACATGTATTACATAGGTTTGTGTTTCCAACAAGTTACAATGGCAAAGTGTATTCCTGGATTTAGCAGTGAGCCTTAGTACATATCCCTTCACAATGTAGTTCTGCCACTGTCCATGCTCGACATTTGCATTACATTGTCCTCGATGTGTCTTCATGGATGAGGCTTGTTAGTGCAGACAATCCTATGACCACAAGTCATGCTCGGGCCAAGGTCCCATTACCTAATCTAAACATTTGGCCCTCGGACAGTCTAACCATTAACAAGATTCAAAGGTCGGGAAGGCTCGGTTACAAGTTAGAAACACAGTCCACCATTTTAGAACAGAGAATCACATACGAACAGAAATCAAAATGGCGGATGATTCTAAAATGGCGGCGAAGTCGATCCAAAATAGGAACTTTGCAACGCGGTTTTCTTCGCAGAACGACTAGGCTTAGGCCAATGTATATCAAAAGGAGGCACACTATGATTTCCCATTTAACAAACCCTCCTTTTGGCCTAAGCCAAGCACTAAACTACTATTAGTCACTTTACGAGTAACTCCATGTCTCAATGTCCATACACCCTGAATCGCAATCATTAGAGATATTGCTTGCCATAAGGTCTGTGACAGAAATGTCCTTCAACACAAATTCATTGGTCATTCCTTTTGGTGTGCGTACCTTTTGTCCTAACGTTCCCATAGTCTGTGCACAACATCCCCCTAGCACTGCACATATGGCAGGAAGATATTGTATACAGCAACAGCAGAACAACAGAATACCCAGAATAATTAGTAAGACTGAAAGTAGCTTCCATCCCCAAGATCGTAAGAAGTCCCAGAACCAAGCGCTAAGATCCCAATTTTCCTCGGGAATGTGCACTTTAGAACTAAGGATGTGCAGGTTTTGTATAGCCTTAAAGATGGTTGGGGAAGAATCTGATTCGAAAATGCAGCAAGCGCACCCCACTAATTTACATACTCCATCACGCTCAGCCTGGATGGCGTCTAATGCCATCCGGTTCTGTAATGCCACTAACCTTATTGCTTTCTGTTCTAGAGTCATGTTATAGAGTATGTCAGTGGTCAAGTTGATGGTTCTCTCCAATACTATCGCTAGTCTCCTAATATCCTCAGAGTTTAGTATTTGTCCCCAGAAAGGTACAAAGGATTTTGCTACGTCACCCAGAACTTGTGATGAAGTATCACCATTCTCATCCCGCCTTGGACGAGCTTTAGAGATTTCTATGGTACTAGCTATAAATACCCCTGGTAACAGAATTCCTAAATAACAGGTTCCCTGCCAATCCCTAGGTAGCCATGGGAAAGCTTCATTACCGCAAACAAAGTAGACAGGTTCACCTACATACAAAGGTCTGTCCTCACTAGTCAAGTTCGCAACATTGGTGCAACCCTTGAAATCACCCATTGACTGAGTACCATTCCTCTGTATGCAGAAAGAATCTGAATCGGGACTATGGTTAACAGTGTAGGAAGGTGGTGTGGCATCCATATTGCCTATAGGAGCCATCTTGAAAGAGATCAGAGATTGAAAAGCTTGAGACAGTCTATCAGAAGTCCTAATAGAAGCAACATTAAGCTTGCTCCTATTTGCAAAAAGCGAGCATCCCAGGGGCGTTAAAACTCATCTTTCAAACTCATTCAAATTTGTTCCATCAAAGTTCCCCGAGATGCTATCATTCCATCGGTCAAAGAACAGTGCCCTTAGAGAAGCATGGCATGCAGTAGTCAGAGGGAAAAGATGAATAAACCAGCCCAACCCCTTGTCTCCATGTTGCAGTAAATGAGAGCAGACCCAACAATTAGACCTGTTCAAAATGGCATGTGTTGCATTCATTATAAGCAGTAATGTGTTATTGTGGTAACTCTGTCTGTGTTGAGAGTCTCTAGGAGATAGAGTGTGCAGGTGCACGAAAGGTGTAGATACAGTGGGTACATGTTCTTCCATGAACCAAAATCCCAAAGCAATTACTATTGTGGAACCGGTTAACATAATTACATGAAAGCAATACGTTTTAAAAGATCATGTATTCGATTGTCCATTGTCTATACTGGCCACACAATTACTTATTTGTTCCCTAAGGGTGGAGGCGTTAGCAGGCATTGTTCCTTGGAAACGAAAAGCTCTGCAGTTCATTTGCTGGTGATCTCCTGATCGAGCGTTTTCTTAATCCTTCCCTATCCCTAGCCGACACTTTCCTTTGTATTCAAAAGACAGGGCAAAAGACAAGCTCTATGATGATTTTCCTGGTGTCACAGCCGAACCGTGCAGTAAATCTAGCTCTGTGGATGCAGATTGTACCTTGCAACTCCTGGTACAGTGTGATCTGTGAGCAACGTGTTGTTGCTTCCTGATGGAAGTTGTGAATTCACAACAGAACCTAACAGTGGTGAAAAATGATCTATAGGAGAGTGTGGAGATGAAGTGACTGTTTCCCCAGGCCCCCTGGGCTCAGGAAGTGTCTCCGAAGCACTCTCAGTACTGCTCAATGCTGAATGATCGTTAGGAGCAGAGCAGGTAGGTTTCTACGTATCTTCTTTATCGTGTGGCAAAGGGAAGGGAATCCTCTTGACATGCGACGCATGTATCCAGTGCCTCTTTCCTTCCACCCGGATCGCCGTCTGTGTGGCCAGGAGGATCTGGTGTGGGCCTCTCCATCAGGGTGCGAGACAGGATGCTCGTTCGAATGCTTTCCCGAGCACCCACTGCCCAGGTCGGATACTATGACCTGGCCCCTCGGACTTTACTGGAAGGGCTTCTCGCACCTGTTGGTAAATCAAATACAGATTTTTAGTTAACCGGTCACAACAATCAGAAAGAAGTACATTTTCAATATCCCTCAGGGCCCGGGGCTTTGGGGCATTCCAAATGTTAGCTGGCCTACCCATGACCACTTCATATGGGGAGAGCCCAGTCTTAGTCTGTGGGGTGGTGCGCATTGACAGTAACACTATTGGTAAGGCGTCCGGCCATTTAAAATTGGTGCCGGCACACGTCTTAGCGAGCTTGCTCTTCAAAATTCCATTATGACTCTCTACCAATCCAGCACTCTGAGCATGTCTAGCCAAATGCAACCGTTTATCGATCTGCAATCCCGCGCATATCTGCAGAATCACAGCAGCGATGAAATGTGGACCATTGTCCGACCAGATGACTCTTGGCAAACCAAACCTAGGAAAATATTCCTTAAGCATGGTTTTCGCCGTTGTGATTGCTGTGGCATCTTTCACATGAAAGGTTTCAACCAATTTACTAAAGGCACAAAAAACAACCAAAACAAATTTGAAATTATTACAACACTCCATTTCAATAAAGTCAAAGTGGATCACTTCAAAGGGGACAGAAGGTGGACCAAAACTACCCCATGGTGTTGATGTGCCCTTTCCCATATTATGCTGTAGACAGATCATGCAACTTTGGACAAAACGCTCAGCTGTTTTCGAGATTTTATCGTTCACCCAGACATTTTCTAACATTCTGTAAACTTTCCTTGCACAGATGTGGGTGGGCCCATGAGCCATTGCGACCATCATAGTAATGAACGCGTCTGGCAGCATCCATTTTCCCTCTAATTTATCCACCCAACACCCATCACCATCCAACCTCGCCAAACCCTCAGCCCATTGCTTAGTTTCTTCTAAAGTGGCATCGGCATGGATATTCTTTACAGATTCAATACCCTCATCTATGGTACAAACATTTGTGGCTTCCCTTGCAGTGTACATTTCTGAGTAGAGATCAGTGGCAGTTTGTTTGGCTATCTGGTCAGCGAAAGCGTTCCCTTTTCCTACGTCATTTATGATTTTCTGATGCGCTGCGCATTTCATGATCGCTAACTGAGTGGGAAGTGCAAGCGCTGAAAGTAACCGCACTATCAAGGAGCCATGTTGAATCTTCGTTCCATGTGAGGTCAAGAAACCTTGTTCTGGCCAAAGTCTACCAAAGTTGTGAACTACCCCAAAAGCATACTGACTATCAGTATATATATTTACTCTAAGCCCTTCGGAAAGTTCACAAGCTCGAGTCAATGCAATAATCTCTGCGGCCTGCGCAGAGTTATGCGAAATTCTTTTGGTTTCCACAATCGTGCTTAGTGTGGTGATGGCATCAGCAGCTGTGGATGTACCATTCGGAAGTTTGAAGCAAGAGACATCGCAAAACAGCTTCGCTTGTGGGTCGTTCAAAGGCGTATCTTTTCAAGTCAATCCTGCCTTTACTCTCTTGTTCTGTGGTATAACGGCAGTCATGTGACACTTTGTCACTGCAAGCAGTATCTTGCGGGAAAGGTAATAGTTCAGCCGGATTCAATACACAACACCTCTTTATTTTTATTTGCGATGCAAACAAGATCAATTCATATCTTGTTAATCGTGCGGAGGTGAGGTGTTGTGTTTGTGTTCTGTTTAATAGAACATCTACAGAGTGAGGTACCAACAACGCATGGCCTAGGACCATACCCTCGCTCTGTTTTACAGACGCAGCAGCAGCGACAGCTCTCCAACATCTTGGCAAAGCGCATGCAACAGGATCAAGGGCGGAAGAAAAGTAACCGCACAGCCTTTTCTTCCCTCCATGTTCCTGCGTTAATACAGCCAAAGCACATCCATCACGTAAATGTACATACAACTCGAAGGCCTTTTCATAATTTGGTGTGCCCAAAACTGGTGCAAAACACTGTGCAGTCTTGAGCAGATCAAATGCTTTCTGGTGTTCCAGGTTCCACGGCAATGGCAAAGAAATGCCCTTCTTTGTCAAAGCCAACATTGGTTTAATCACTAGTGAGATGTTTGGGATCCACTGCCTACAGTAAGAAGCCATTCCTATCAAGGCTCTGACTTCCTTCTGTGTATTTGGGATAGACATGCTAGAAATGGTTTTAATCTGTTCAGGCGTCAACCTTCTTTCTTCCTTTGACAGGAGATAGCCTAAATAGCTGACCTCCTGTCGACAATATTGAAACTTTTTGAGTGAAGGTTTGTGTCCATGTTTTGCTAGGTGAATAAGCAACAACACAGTGCCCTCCTTACAGGCACTTTCTGAATCAGCATTTAAAAGAAGATCATCTACGTATTGAAGCAATGTACAAGTGGTAGGCAACTCGAGTGTGTCAAGATGCTCTTTCAAACCCCTACTATAAATGCTCGGAATTTCCGTGTATCCTTGTGGCGCACGGGTGAATGTAAACGAGCGTCCCCCTAGGGTGAACACGAACAGGTATCTGCTATCCTTGTGTATAGGAATGCTAAAGAAAGCATTCTTAAGATCTACGAAACTAAAATGTGTAGCAGAAGCTGGGATCATAGTCAATATTGTCGTTACATCAGGCACAATAGGAAATTGTGGAGAAACAATCTTATTGATAGCGCGTAAATCAATGATGAAATGAAAAGGAATTGCATTATCTCCTTTCTTATACACAGGCAAAATCAGACTATTGCACAAACTACCTGCAATTTCTTCAATTACCCCACGGTGTACAAAATCGGTCACGATACACTTCATAGCTTGCTCACCATCAACCGAGATCTTATACTGAGGAATATGTGCAACTTTAGTCCAGATTTCAAAATGATTTTAACAGGCTCAATTTGTAAAACACCGACATCATTGTCATCAATCGCCCATAAACACTCCGGAACAACACTAAATTCTGGCGGCAAAGGTCTAGTCAGGAACTGTGAGGCAGAAAGTTGCTGAGGTGAAATCGTCAAACGCACTCCGTCCGAAGAACAATGAATTACCGCATTTAATTCCTTCAACAGATTCAACCCTAACAAATTCTCTCCACAGTTTGTTGTCAAAAGAAACAGACAGTGATTAGTGAAAGGACCCAGTGTAATCGGTACCAGCGAAGAAACCGGACTAACCACTGGTGTACCAGAAAACCCTGCAGAAAGTTTGGTTTGCCCTGACAGTGGAATGTTTGGAACCTGTGAATGGTCAATGGAACACTTCTGCGCTCCTGTATCTATCAAGAATAGATGTTTCCTATTTCCCACTATCATTTCAATGTAGGGAGATATGCAGTAGAAGGATGATCAAAAATGTTTCTATTATCCACACTCAGTGTCTGACTGTCTTGTGAAAAAGGCTGTGAATTCTGAGAAAACTGACTTCTACCAGGACCCGCTGCCCCAGGGCAGCCTCTGGATCGTCTACCCATAGTACCAAATGTGTTATTAAACCTCTGCTGGAGGATCGGGCATTGTGCTCACCAATGACTCTCTTGTCTGCAATAGGCACATTGGTTCACATGTACAGGACCCAACAGCGCAGTACCCTGTGGAACATACTGTCCCCTAAACTATGTACTACCCCCTCTAGGACCTCTAACAATCTGTTGCAATAGAACTTTAGTTTTCAGGTCTCCCTTTCTCTTTTCGATCCTCTCTTTTTCATTATTGACTCGGTTTTCATAATACTGAGCCATATGCAATACTTAAGACTGAGACTTAGCTTGCCAAGCGCTCTCAGAAGTCTTCATTTATGACTGGATGTCAGGTAACAATCCACACACAAATTTGTCTACAAATAGTCATTTTCCAGACTCTGTGCTCAAATCTTGTCCACTGAAATCTGAAACATTTGTTCAAACTGATTAAAGAATTCAGTAGCACCCTCAGACTTCCCTTGGCCACAAGCAGTAAGTTTGTCCCAAACAATCCTTCTCTCAGGAATTATGGCTTTTAGTTTTGTCACTATTCTATCAGGCAAAGTCAGTATTACCTGTGGCGGTCTCTCGTCAGCTGGTCTATCTCTATCTTGTCTAACCATATTATCCCATGTGCCCCAAACCTTGCTGCATCATCTACAGTCCTAATTTGTTTCCACAAATCAATGGATAGGAGTATGGGAAATAACAAATCTATATCGCTCAGAGTGGATACTGACGACTGCAAGACAGATTCTATCTCTTTATAGAACCCTGTTGGATTATTTCTAATATCTGGGATGGATTGTCTAATAGTTTTCACTTCCTGTCTCGAGAACGGGACGTGAACAAACTGTGATATATAATGTGCAAGAATTTCGTAAGCGGCAGTACCTGCTGCGACATTAGCTGGACCCTCAACTTTTGGGACAAATGTCGGAGGCAACTGAGAGATAGGAAACTCCGAACGCTTACTGAGCAACAGAGCTAAATCGAGCGCTAAAGCAGCCGAAGGATTGTCAGACAAAAAAGCTCTCTTGTAGATATTCAATAAATCTGTGGGACAACACATCTTTATTTTTATACAATCACTCTGTAGGTATTCTACCATAACCTATATCATTTTCCGCTGCATTTCTGGCGTATACTGACTATACGTGTCATATACTTCTACGGGAGATATCGACATGTCTGAAATCCATCTAATTGCATCTTTTGTGCAAATTCGTGTTTCCTCACTCATCCACTTACAAAAAGGAAGGAACCGTTTCTGTACAAAAATATCACTCCAACTATCACCATTAATTTCTTCATTCCATTACCTTTCTAACTCCCTTCTATACTCAAAAACCCTCTCGACGTGCTCAAATACTTTCTCCGCAGTATCTCTTGAATATGCTAAAACATTCAGATCCCTCAACCCTTGTGGTAGATCTACATCATTCAGTCTGTTCCACATTACAGATAAATAAATTCCCAAACCTTTGATAAAAACATTTTTCTCTGGAAAACTTTCTAGATTAGAGAGTGTGGCAAAAACATCAGATTGTTCACCCTTCTCCATGCACTGTCTAGCCCATACAGTCAAATCACGCTTTCTCTCTTTAGACACTGTATTGAGAGTTACAATGTTTTATTCCGCTCCCTTATCAACTACAATCGGAACAGAACCACTTGGAAGAGGAAGAGTAGACAAATCGTGTACAATCGGTAACAAAGGTGCTATCACTGGTGCAGAAGACAAATCTACCAGACCCGTAACAGTAGGCAAGGGCGGAGGTACAGGTGGAGGAGCAACGATAGGAGGAGGAACAATAACCGGAGGGAGAGGAGGAATAGGAGGAACGATAAGAGGAGCAGGAATTGCTACGGGAGGAGGAACGACAGCAGGAAGAGGTAAAGCAAGAGGAATAGGTACATACAGAGATGGCACAGTGGCACCAGGCCTTCGTTCATTTAGAAGCTTATCAATAAGTTCATCAGACACATGAACATTTTTAAACGGATATATTTTCTGAATGCCCAGTTGAAAAGCCCTATCCATATTTCTAACTGACTCTGATTGTTTGCTTTGATCATATAATAATGCTTTCTCTGCGTTGGACATATGTCGGCGCGCATGTTTCTCTCTACTTTTAAGTTGCTGCATAGCTTCTTTCTTCCAATTTTATAATACATCAAATGATGCAGGTCTCGCTTATTTCTTCAATAATATAGACTCTAAATATTCTATACAAGGAATCTCAAAGCTACCATTGATTGTCCACTGAAGTTCGGAAGCATGTCTAGTTTGTCTGTGCCAAATATCATTAAACACTATACTACCAATGCCATGTTTACAGTACATAGTACACGACGGAGACCCCTCCTGTGGTGCCGACGGCCACATTCCAAAGATTGTCTGCCTCTGCGGAATAATGCCCTGAAACAGGCAGACAATTTCTCAGGCATATCAGATTCCTGGTGTTACCTGGTTAATAATTGTGCTTGCGAGTACAATACGCCAAATCACATTATCAGGATACTTAAGAATCGGGTCATGACTCACCTGATCAAAGAACTAAAGGAGGTCCGATCGGATTACAAAGGGCAACAAAGGACCCTGATGGTTATTGATTTCGGCAAAACTGCCCGCCTAGATATATGGACCCTCGTCAAGATGCCGTCTCGGACCGCGGGCTCACCGTCCAGGGATTGGGTCGTGCAGTACTGTTGAGGTATCGCGTCTCATCCAAGAAGGGGCCCCCTTTCTCACCGTCCGATCCCGGTCCGATAGCCGCGTCAACCCTTCAACGAGATGGCATCAATCTTGAGGGTCCCTATTTGGGCGCCATCTGTAAAAGCAAGGAAATATTGAGGCTGAGTACCACAAAACGAAATACACCAAAGATTCACAGATCTTTAATACTGCACAGTTACAAAGAAACACATATCTGATACAGATAGCTATCTGGCTCTCGACACACTGCAATGAGTACCAGCCCGTTAGAGTGAGGAGCGAGAGGTACTGAACATCTAAACATTCACATAATTTATACATATCCTGCAATATTGTCCAGCCCCTCTACAGGTTAATAATCTGCGGTCTAGAGTTTGTGCTGAGTTCACATATAGCTCATACAATAATATGCACATGGATTACATAGGTTTGCGTTTCCAACAAGTTACAATGGCAAAGTGCATTCCTGGATTTAGCAGTGAGCATCAGTACATATCCCTTCACACTGTAGTTCTGCCAGTGTCTACGCTCGACATTTGCATTACATTGTCCTCAATGTGGGTTCGTGGATGAGGTTTGTTAGTGCAGACAATCCTATGACCACAAGTCATGCTCGGGACAAGGTCTCATTACTTAGTCTAAACATTGGCCCTCGGACAGTCTAACCATTAACAAGATTAAAGGTCGGGAAGGCTTGGTTACACGTTAGAAACACAGTCCACCATTTTAGAACAGAGAATCACATACGAACAGAAATCAAAATGGCGGATGATTCTAAAATGGTGGCGAAGTCGATCCAAAATCGTAACTTTGCAACGCAGTTTTCTTCGCAGAGCGACTAGACTTAGGCCAATATATATCAAAGGGAGGCACAATATGATTTCCTGTTTAACAAAGGCAATAGGAAGGGGTTCTCGGAACAATTTTTTTCTAAATGACGAAGACAGCCATCCTCCAATGATTCAAAGTCGAATTGCCTCTTCGTTTGTAAATTTGTGGAAGTTGCAGTGAGCCACGGGGTTTGTGTAGACAAGCTACAAACGGAACTATGGATTCATCTGCTATATTGCATGCAATTTTGAATGTGTGACATTCATGATCAATATTCCTCTGAGGGTTGAAAAAGGTGCTCAGCGCCTCTTTAAGCCCCATGTATTAGTTGACTTCATCTGGCGGGAAAGTGGGGATAAGAGCTTCAAATTTGTCTCCCACTAACATAATGAGCAATCTCCTGGACGAACGTATCAGATGCGCACTCATCATAGGCTGAAAGGTAGTTTTCAAATCTCCTGAGCCATTGTTCCCAGCATGGGCCCAATGATAGTTTGCCATTCATATTGAACGGTATGGGCTGGCGAAAAGCTCCTGAATTGGATGCATGTTCCTCGGTGTGTTCATTATCTGACATCTTTTTGGATGTCTTTCTGTGTGGCTTATTTAGTTTGAGAAGTTCTCAGACACTGATTCCATGTAGCCTTGCTGTTAATTTTGGTGTGTCAGTCTTGAAAAATGCCTATGAGATGTAGATAGACATGAGTCTCCATTGCACTGATCTCATGGAGCCTTACTGTTAGTCTGAATGTGTCAATCTCGAGAAATGCCTGAGAAATGTGGGTAGACTGGGGTCTCAGTTCCTCATCCCATCCTCTGTCATCATTGTGGTGTGTCCGTGTGACTGAGGGGACATGAACATACCAAATACACAAAGCCGTTTAGGATTCAACTTTCCTTTTATTCTTTGTGCCAGCTACTGCAGTGCATGGCAAAAAACATATTACGCATTCGCAATGATTGCACATGGCTATTGGTTAAAGTCCGTGTGATGAGGCTCGCTCGTTACTGATTAACTGTGTCCTTGCCAGGACACAATAACCACTTCTTAGGTGGCCGACCAGCCACAAAAGCGATTACGCAAGCGAACTCATCACAAGACAATGAAGATATCTCTGCTCTTGATATTTCAGAGAAACCGTATGTTATGAGCACACACATGGGTGTTTGACAATTGGAATATGGATATTACAATTTGAAAGTTAAATTACATTCAATCTGGGGCTGCACTGAAATTGTTAGCATTTTACTTAAATTAAATCACATGGTTGTATTTCATAGATTTGATATAGCAGTTACGATTAATCATTAGGCTGTTCTTTGCAGAAAATACATTCCTGGACTGACGACAAGTTGACAGCTCTGGGTTTTAACTTATGTTCCTCCATAACACAATCAGAGGCATACATAAAGCGAAGGACATATTCCTGGCTGTAACCATAATGTGAGACAAATTACAGTACTGTACAAATTACTGTAGTGCCATTGACACTGAAGCAGACAAGTAAATGGACACAATTCATTGGCCACACTGCTTCTATGAACGTCAATCTCTGTGTGTCTAGTGACTAGCCAAAGGGAATGCTTCTGGGATTACATATTGAGCTTCAATGAACAGAATCAAAGAAAGATGAAAGGAAAGTTGAGAAAATTAGGGATTAGCTAATTTACTGCTGCAATGGTAATTGATTGCAATGCATTTTCAGGGTAATTAAAATGCAGGATTGGTAAACATTCAATATTGACCTTATTAAATTGTGAACCTTGTATAGGTCTTAAGATAGATATTTAGTATGTACTTTGGTGATTGGTACTAAGACAGCAACTTAGTCATCCAACAAGGTTTATACTTTGGTCTAACATATCTTACTATAGTTATGTGTCTGAGCAGTCAGAATTAGATTCAGGAGGAGGAAAGCTTGATGCTAAGTATAGCTAACAGCTACGAAGCCTTGTTTGTTTGTTGGTTTATTTATATAACGCTCCTCACCCATAGGTATCTGGGTGCAAATTTACAAGCATAGTTACCTGTACAATTAGGAGGTACTGTGCAGTGCTGATATACAATCGGTACATTCTACAGGCAAAGGACCAATATGCAGGTTCAGTTCTGAGGCCAGATGGCAGAGCATTCCACAATTTAGAGGCTAGTACCAGAAAACTCTTGCCTCCAGATTATTCCAATTTACATCTGGGTATTAAGAGCTGGTTTATGTGGGCGGATCTGGTAGGTCTGTCCGATGAGTTTTTCGTGGACTTGCAGTTTAAGTATTTCGCAACTTTATTTGCAAGGCACTTATGGGTAAGAGATAGTGTTTTGTAGATGATTCTACTTGTGACTGGAAGCCACTGGACCTCTTGTCTTGTGGCCGTGATGCAATTTGGCCTTTGGTATATTGAGGGCTGCTCTTAAAGCATTGTTCTGTAATACCTGAAGTTTATTTTGGTTGCATAGACTAGTGCCATTGTATAAAGCATTACAGTAATCCAATGTTGATAAAAGAAGTGCTTTGGCTAATGTGATACAGCTGTCAGGAGATAAGAATGGCCTGCAGGCAGTTTTACGTTTAGCTGTATAGGCCACTGAGGATGCTGTGCCATTGAATTGTTTAGTTAGAGCCAGGTTTGAATCCAGGTAGATCCCAAGTGTTTTAACGTGTTTTGCTACTTCGATGGTGTTGTCTATAAGGAAGGACTGGAATTGATTACATAGTTTATGTGGTTGGTTCTCAGAGCCAATCAATAACAACTCTGTTTTGTCATCATTCAGGCAGAGATCATGAATGCCATCATTCTATAAGTAACAGAGGTCCATACAGGTAAGAAGAAAAATACTCTATTTATTTTTTGCAAGCTTACATACGTTTAATCACATTGCTAAACTAACTAAAGCCCTATAAACATGCATACACTCATAGTTTGGTAAGCACAGATATGTTACACGCTACTTTGGGTTTCAATACAGTTAGCCAGACATATACACTATACAGTCCCTAAAGTGGGGATGGGAAATATCATACATTTTGAATTAAAGGCCTTAATAAGTTCTAAATCACTCAGGACACGTTTAATATTACTAAAGAAGTTCATCCCTCTTCCCAGCAGCCATTTTTTCTGCAAGCGAGTGATCCCAGTCAAACAGGTAGATAGAACAATTTGAGCACATACTCTCCTATGGCTAATCTAGTTCAGGCAATTAAGGGTTACATGTGATTTCAATGGATCAAAAATAGTGAATGAAATAATACCGAAAACAAAGAATATCACCCCCAAACCCTCCGTTTCCCCATGCTTTTAACCCCACCTGAACCAACCCCCACACTGTATAACCTCTTACCCACACACCCCATACATATTTTCGGTATTATTTCATTTCTTTTTTTTTCTCTCGATAAAATCACTGCATACCCAATTAAGGTCTGCCAGGATCCCTGGAGACCATGCACATGACAGTGATGCCAATATAAACTCCAGTAACTTAACATGAGGTGCTCTGCTGCTTTTAGGGCAAGGCGGAAAATATGTTAAAATTAATAGATTCACATGCTTTCAGAAAATCAACTAATGGATCCAGGCATTACTAACAAGCATTGGCAAAGTCATCAGTATTTCATTAATTATGTCTCACATAATTTTAAGAAGTGTCACAAGTGATTTCAGAGTGGACCCCAGTTAAATCTGCTACAGTTGATGTCTGGGGTGCTAAACGATTGATTGTTGGCTCTAGTTGAATTGTTTGACCTGCTTTAGTTGCTGCCTTCATGTAGTTTGCTCTTTAGCATTGCAGTTTAATGGTGTGCCCATGGTATTGTTTGCCCCAACATAACTCTCTCTTCTTCAGTTCCAATTACACTAAATGCAGATCCATCCACACACACCATTTAAAACTCCCTCCATGCAGACCTCAAACTACAGAACTCTTCACCTCTACAGCCAACGTACTTTCCACAATCGTAGCGAATGCACACTGGCACAAAGGACACATCTGGATAATGTCCCTCTATGCCAGTGGTGTTCTGGCCTGCAGTTCTCATCAGCACCAGATCGCGCAGTAAATGGTGTGGATTGTGGAACTGAGCATATTGGGGAGGGGGTGCAATAAATTGCCTATCGCTCCTCTATGCCCATTACAAAGACCACCTAAAAAGAGAGCCTGGACACTTGTGAATTGCACGTATGAACACAGCATCATAGCTAGCTTGCATGGTTCTTCTCTCCCCACTTACCATACCCACTGTTTCTGTTTCAGGTCCACTAGACCGCCAGCAGACCATGCAAATACCTGTGTCACACAGCATAGGTCTGAGGAACATAATTTTCTAAAGTAAATGTACTCCTTGTACAAACAACCCTTCACATTTAGTGAATGTATGACTGATGTTTTGCAAGAACACAGTCAAATTAAATCTGGATCAAACCTATAAGGTCTGGCTGGCATTCATTCCAATAGCTGGATGCCTTCTCTGTGCCCCATCCCCCTGCTTTGAGACCAACTTCACTTGCTCTTTTGTGTACCGATGACCCCTTCATGGAATGTTCTTCATTGACTGCAACATGGTGAAAAAGTGAAGCGTAAAACCAAGGCAACGTTGCCTTTACTCTTCATTTCCCAATCCATTTGTGGAAAACTATAAATGCCTTCCCCGGGAGGCATTTACAATGGATTCCTACGGAGTATGCATGCTTTTACCAGATGATGATTTCAGGCAGATTTCATAAGAATCCTTGGCATTGGCATTAGCATGAACATATGAAAAATGTCAGGCAGGGGTGGCTCCTGCTGCACAACACCACATGACAACATGTGGACAATTCAGTGGATCAGCAAAAATGGCAATAAAGAAAAAGGCAGCCACTTTTACTTCCATGTTTACCAGTTTCATGGGCTTGGAACATGACCCCCACAGTGTTCTTAAACACCTTTAGCAATGGTTAGCTTAATATAACGAGTTAAAAACTGTTGTTTACTTGATAGGTCATTTATGCTCGAAGTAACGCCCTTTTCCTCAATAAATACATCTATACATCCAAAATACTAATCGCAATCGATTGCAATTGAGTAGTGGTTCGTTCACAGTGCTTTCTGAAAGATGTGCAATTAGTAGTCAATACCCATTTAGCGCGTTCTCTGATACTGCGACTGACACCTACATTAGATTCGAACATCTCTTTAATATGGAAAAGAGCTCCGTAGGTCGCTCGTCTGTGGCACAATCTCTGGGCTCCCAAGCACATATACATCCTCACATAAGTCTTCCCCCAGTTTCAGTGTCAGCAAACTTCAAAAGATGGCCCTTAAGCAATCTCCTGTCAAAGAGCAGTGGCAAATGCAATGACATATCGCCCTCGTTGTAAGGAGTGGATTCACGCATTGATGCACTGGTGCACACCACCCTAATTACTGTTGTGAAGATGCCAACTCAGGTGAAATATTTTGGAATGGCTTTTATGGTTAATGGGCTGTGCATAGCAATAACAGCTACACGGCAAAAAAAAAAAGATGTTATATGTATACAGCATTAGTAAAACAATCTAAGGGTTGGGAATACAAAATAGTTTGCTTCTGCGATTCTCACAACTATCCAGAGCAGTGGCAGTTGTTGAAAACTCAACAGATTTCATATTCGCCACAAACTTTCAAAAGAGTTGCATTTATTTTGATCTAAGGCTATCAAGGAAAGAATCAATTTGAGAGTAAATTCAACGAGATGGTGAGGCGCGCAACAGCAGTAGACAGAAGATGCTGAAAGGTGTGCATGTGTCACGAAACACCACCACTCGATGAGGGCAACTTATTTTTTCCATGTGTTACCATGACTAATTGCTCTGTGATTACTGATTAAGAAAGTAATCACAACCTGGATAACTTCCAAGCTATACGAAAAGCCATGTTTTTCTCTTAAAGCTTATGAGGGATAATTAACTATGTGTGCCCTGTAGTACACACTTTTGATTGCAGGATCAGCAGACCAGTATTATTGCTATGGACAGCTGGCCTTTTACCGTGGTAGTTTGCAGGCTACTGCTGTAGTTGCCTTTGTATTTTGTATTTTATTGATTTATATAGCGCCAAGGGAGTTGCAGACTGAATCATTTAATTCGTATGTTCTTATACTCTTTGTAGTTGTATTGAAAGACTTTAAAAATAGTCATATTTAAATGATGTGTTGTAGATAGCTTGTCATTTTCAATCAGCAGCAATAGTTAACTGAATTGCTAATTAGGACTAACACTTGCTGGCAGATTCAGGGGAAAGCCATGGTTTTAGAAATGTGACATTAGAACACAGAGGAGAAACGCTTTCACATCCAGTGCCTCTTTTGCGAAAGGATGGGGACAGCTTCACATTTCTTCCAGAACTTTGGATAGTTCAGTCTAAGAAATGTATGATCCATATAACAGACGTATATCAACACCCTTATCCAATGGCTACCAATATTATTACCAATACCAAAACAAAAGAAGACAATCCGCCTTAACTCGCCATCTAAAGAACTTAAAAAAAGAGTGCAAATGAGCGTAAACGGGGCAGGCATTACCCTCTTATTGCATGTTCAAGCTTAGACCTGATCAGACTTCAACAACATATCATGGATGAAAAAGAGACGAAGAAAGGGAAGACGCTGATGATTGTGTATATGTGTGAGCCAAGAATGAACAAAGGAAAATTAAAATAAACAGTTCGAATTTAAAAGTCGTGGATGGTAAGAAAAGTCTCAAAGTTCTTTAGAAAACTTATCTAAACTATGGGGCAGTAATAGGCTGCTGGAATGTAAATCCTGAGCAAAAGAATTTAGACTAGGATTATTGAAAGAAAATATGCAATACCACATGAAAATGAACACCATTAAATTGGTCTAAAAAACTGCTGAACTTGCCTCTGATTTAACCAGCTGGAAGGGCCAATTGGGACGTTGTGTAGATTTTGTAGCTACTTTTTCGGATGCAAACATTTCACATTTCTAGAGCTAGTCTACCAAAAAAAGATCATTTTCATTGAAGGTGTGATTTTCTGGACTGAAGTCTCATTGAAGTACCATATTTGAGGATCTTTCTTCAAAAGTTAGATTTTGCACCTGCCGCGGAATTAATTGCACCTTTTTTGTTTTTGTATTTACTTTGATTTTAGTGTGACTTAAGTGTCCACACTCTGGTGATCCACTGTGCATAATCTATCCTTAAATGTCCTACTGGGCACCTTATGAGCCCAGTTGGTTGTATGTGAGGTACTGTGGCACTTTTAGCAATCTGCAGTTAATAGAACTGGAGGGGAGTCGAAGGTGTCAATTCTCACATGTTGACTTGGTCAGATAGGAAAGAACTGAACCGTTTGATGGAGAGTACAGAGACATTGACTGTGTTTACTCCCTCTGTCCCCACAGGCCATCATCACCCCCTTTGGTCGCCCTGTGATGTTCCCTTGTGTCCCCTGTTCTCACACACAGGTGTTGCCTGTTTTGTTTGATTCTTCTACCCTGCCCCCCCCCACCCCTCCAGCCTACTTTTACAGGAGTATGTCTTGATACATTCTGGTTTCACCATCACCGTCTTGTGGCCAATGCTGGATTTGACTTTTATGGACTTCGTTGATTCATGGAGGGTCACCCTTTCTAAACTCTCATGCTGGACTTCCTTTGCATCTTGTACTCATGGTGGCCCTGAATCATGCTGTTCCCATCTTCATCGTGTATCTTGGCTTGCAACATCATGTGCTACTACTGACTTCTGCAATTGTAACTGCTCTTCACTCTTGCTTCTCCACTCTGTTTGACTGCTTACTCTCTTTACTATCCTCCTCTTCCTTTCTCCCTTTTCCTATCTTCTTCGCTCCTCCCCTTACTTCTTTTCTGCAGTTACTGTAACAGAATTGTCCCTGGGCCTAGTATGATAGCAACCTCGTCTGTCTCCTCTCCCCTCCTCTTACTTGTCCCCCCCTCCAGCACTATCTGGCAAGTTGTCAGGCCTAGCACGATAGATGCTTGTACTTTTCCACCCCAACCTTTCTGCACGCCTCTCCCTCACCTTTTGTTTGTCTCTGGCTCTACCAGAAATGTTGTCAGGCCTAGTACGGTAGTCTCCTGTCTGTTTCCCATTTCCTTCCCACTCTCCCCCTCCCTTGCTTATCTATTTTAGCTCTTGCATTATCTGAAATGTCGTCAGGCCGAGTATGATAGTTAATTTCACATCCTTGCTGTTCATGGCCTGTTAGAATGTCATTCGACCTCATTACGAGCATGGAGGCATCCATGCCCTTAATAAGGGCATGGATGCCTCCATACCGTGTTCCAGCACCGGGTTCCTTCAATGAGGAATTACCGGGTCATTCCAACATTGGAGGACCCGGTAATCCCTCCTTGAAGGAACCGATTCCCATTCCCATTTGAGCCCCCAAAGGGCTCAATGGGAATGGAGATGGAGCTTATAACGGGCCCGTTAATAACAGGCCCGTTATTAGCTCCTCGGTCCCCTCGCGGGACCCGGAAAGGATGTCTGGTTTTACCAGACGTCCGTTCTGGGTCACGCAAGGGAACCTCGTAATTGTGTATCCCGTAATGAACGGTGCCGGTCCCGTACCGGCACCCTTCATTACGGGAGCGCAAGCCTTGTAACGAGGACTATTGTATTTTCCCTTGCTGCCTCCATTGCCTTGAATCGCTTTGAAACACATTGTGTATAGGTGCTATATAAATAAACTATCATATCATATCATGCTTTTAAGTTGATTGAGGCGGATGTTAAGGTCCACCATGTCGATAACTGTTGATGGATCTAGAAGGATAAGCACGCTAGTTTTGTAGCATTGAATAAATCTTCCCAAATTATCTCAATTCTGTTCTGCAGATTAAAGCGTTTTTGACATTCATCAAGGATTAAATGTGAGTTCTCTGTGAGCTTTCGTTTCATTATGACCCTTTCAGAATAGCACAGAAGGCCAGGTACCTGGTGGAAATTGTTTAATTTAGTTGGGTCCTGCAAGGTATGTAAAAAGAGAAGTGTAGTACAATGTGAAAGTGTTCCAGGGCTTTGTGGAAGAGCTCTGATGAAAGCTGCTCTAGGAAGGCATTAACATGACCGGTATGGTGCTGGTCTTCCTATAAAAGCAGGAGTCACCCGGTGACATAAAGCCTATGATTTCCTTTCAAAAGGGCGGTACCTAAGGAGGTTCAGTGAGTGAGAATATGACAATAGGTCTTGGGTCTGCCAATGGTTATAGCCAGGGGAGAGGAAGAGTTGGTCACTCTATAATTTACCTAACATTTGGATCTTTTATGTGAAAAAGGTAGCAATTGTCGAAAAGACTTTCCGGGTATGATGGCGGACAAATCATTGCCAACATCTTGCCACTGAATTCGGTGGGCAATTAGTTTCTTTGATGAGAGCCACTATTTAGATGTACGCACATGCAAGATATTCACATGTACCTCTGTGTCCTATGTGAACAGCAAATTATTCCTATATCAGATGAAAGTAACCTTAATACACGCCCTATGGGTTTGGTGTGCTCTATAAACTCAAAAATAGATAGAAAACAAAAACACAGGGATAGCATTTCAAAAACATTTACAAGCTTGACTAACCTTTCAAAATGTTATTATTTAGTAACCCAATTTCATAATGATGTGGGCTTTATGTTATTATTTTCAAGGGCTTGCTATATGTTTCAGCAAACCATTCTGTAATTATTTTAAAATATTATGTTGTGGTCACTTTATTTGTGTTCTCACGTGCTGCAAGAATGACTCGCCCATCACGCTACTCATATTGTTAATGTGACTTCCACTGCCCTCCAACCACCAAGGTATCCCAGACCACTGACCTTTGTATTCCATATGGCATGCTAAAACGAGTACTTCTCCACTCATTCACGGCCGCTACTGATGCGCCCATCTCCCCCGCCCAACTACGGTGATCTGCCCCCTCTGAAAGTCAATTGCAGACAACATTACCATTAACTTCCATCACACAGCCCTGCCTTCCTCTCCATGCAAACGATTACGCACAAAGGCACATGATACTAAGCAAAGACTTTCCCCTCAGCTGATACGTACTTCAAATCTATGTCTATTTGTATACGATGCATTGTGTATACTGTCCACTGGTGCACTCATATTGTTCCTTAACCTGATATGCCTAACCTGATATGCCTATTTGAATTTAGATGTCGACTAGTTGTCTACATTGCCCATTGTTGCTTTCATAGAGCATCCATAATCTGTTGTATCTATATTGCCTGTCTAGCTCCTACCCTTCAACCCAAATGTCTATCACACGGCCTGCCTGAATGACTTTATCCATCTGCACCAACGCAATAACATGCTGCAACATCATTGTGTCCTGAATAGCCTAGCAGCCAGCATCTACTGCTTTTTTCGTATGCCATTGCCTGCTCTCATACTGAGCCCTGCACTGGGTAAGCATGCCTTTCTTGCCTTCCCACTCACTGTGTCACGCTGACCCCTGATATTCTAGGCCTTCACTTTTGTGTTAGTTCCCCTAGTCCCCCCAGTAGTGTCAAACACACCTAGCAAAAGTCTAAGCTACCCATGGTGAACCGACATGTCTTAGTACACCTGTATACTTTATAAACTGTGTTTTGGGACCACTTAGCACAATTCGAATCTAGCTTTGGTGAACTGCTGTGCCTTAGTACACCACATACTTTGTTAACTGTGTTTTAGGACCAATTAGCACAAATCGAATCTACCTTTGTAAACTGTGTTTTAGGACCACTTAGCACAATTCGATTCTAGCTTTGGTGAACTGCTGTGCCTTAGTACACCTATATACTTTGTAAACTGTTTTAGGACCAATTAGCAAAAATCGAATCTAGCTTTGGTGAACTGCTGTTCCTTAGTACACCTATATACTTTGTAAACTGCATTTTAGGCACTGGCGTAACAGGGGCCCCCGCAACCCCCGCGGTGGGGGGGGGGGGGGTGGGTGGTGCTAGCACATGTCCTGGGAGGGGGCCCACTTGGAGAAAAAAAGGAAAAAAATATTTTTTCTTTTTTTTTTTAAGTTTCTTTTTGAAATCACTTTGCCTTCATAAAGAAATTATTTCTGTAACAGAAATAATGTCTTTATGAAGACATAGCGACTACAAAAAGAAGCTTTCTTTTTGAAGTCCGATGGCTCCCTCTACCCCATGACATGGAAGACCCCAGGCTGGAGGCCTACATGTCATGGGGTGGGGGAGCCCTATGACTTCAAAAAGAAATAGTTTATTTTTAAAGTCACTGTGCCTTCATAAAGAAAGGATTTCCGTTATGGTTCTGTCCTTAACAGAAATAATTTCTTTAAGAAGAGTGATTTCAAAAAGAAACAATCAGCCTCAGTACAAGTTTGGCGGTAGCCTTGCCAGTAAAACTGGCAGGCTGCCGCCAAACTTGCACTTTTTCCAGCACCCATGAATGGACAATTACCGGGTCATTAAGGCCCACCGGACCCGGTAATTGCTCATTCGCGGGTATCGGAAAAAATGCTCCCCATTCTCATTTGATCCCCATAGGGTTCAATGAGAATGGGGAGCTCAGACGCACCGGCACCATTCAGAATGGTTTCGGTGTATCCGACATGCTCTGCTCGCGGGTGCCGGTACGCCCGCCAGGTCAGACCTGGTGAGCGGGAAGGCACCCGTGAGCAGAACTCGTAGTTTGCCGGTCTGGTAACAACAGTACCGGCAAGCTTACCAGTACCGTTGTTACCAGACCATCAAACTTATACTGAGGCCCAATTTCTTTTTGAAGTAATAGGGCTCCCCTCAACCCAATAACGTGTGCGTGGGTGAGTGTATTGCGAAAGGGTGTACACTTAAATGTGGAGGTGGCTGCCTGTGTGAGTGTATGGTGAAAGGGTACACACAAATATATGGGTGACTGGGTGTGCGTGTGTGCGTGTACAGTGAAAGGGTGCACACTTAAATGCATGGGTGGCTGCCTGGGTGTGCCTGTATGGTAAAAGGGTGCACACTTAAATGTCAGGATGGCTGGACATGCATGCGTGTATATGGTGAATAGTGTTTGTGCTTGTGTTCAGGGGCACAACAAAACCTACATTTCGGGGGACTGATCCTTCAAATGTTGGGAGAGGCACTAACTTCATGGGTGGTGGGGGAGGTAAACATATTTGAGTGGGGGCATCTAACTTCTTTACGCATTTTATTGAGACTATTCTAGTGCAGCTTCAATGTTACAAGCAGTTAACTCTCTCCTTTAAGTGTGAAAGCACCCACTTATGAACTGTTGTGAGAATGAACGTTCTCCTGTTCCCTTTCTACCCTTCCAATCACTTCCCTGGCATGAAAGTACTGAAATGCTTTACATTAGTAACTGCTGGGCCCTTGTTAAGAGCGAGACCCAGGTGACATTTAACAGCTGTGTCCTGTTCTGTCCGGTAACTGCTCTGAAGGTCAGACATGTTGAGTCAACATAGCCCAAAATTTCGGGGGGGGAGTGCTGCAGCCCAGCCAACTGAATATTGTTAAGCCCCTACTTGTGTTTAATGCCTTAATTACTTATTGGTAATCGTCATTACCCTTAGCCCTATTCTTCCTTGTCCCTGTGCTTGTGTATGAGGCACTATGCCTCATGCACAAGTACAAGGATGAGGTAGAGGTACATGAAGGTAATGCCTGACTTAGCTACCTGTAATCTTCATTACTCCTAGTCCCACTCTTCCTCATCCCAGTACTTACCTATGAAGCAAGGAGCCTCAAACGTAAGCTCTGGGACAAGGAAGAGGGACGTGAAGGTAATTCTGGGCCAAGGAGCTGATTTTGGAGGTTGGGGTAGAGCATGGGAGGGAGAGGGGATGTGTGGGCAGTGGGATTGTGCGATAAATCATAATGGTTGTCCATGTCCAGGCTAAGCAGGCATGATATGTGGTATTAGTGGCTAGAGAGGCATTTTGGTGCACCCAGTATATATGATCCCTGGGCTTGTGGCCAAGGATAAATCTTGCTGCCCTGTTCTGGATTAGTTACAGAGGGCGGAGAGTAGGGGAAGGCATCTTGAGAAAGAGGCTGTTGCAGTAGTCCATCCTAGAGAGAAACAGGGCTCTGGAAAGAGTGAGCTTCTTGGGGAAAGTGAAAAAGGGAAGAGTCCCTTTGAGGAGGAGCATCTGGTAGGTAGTGGGACTTCTTGGCAACGGCCGAGATGCGTGGAGAGAAAGAGAGAGTGGAGTCGAAGATGACACAAAAGGTTTTTTGCCTCGCAGGAAGGCGAAGGAAGAGGGCCCAAGGTGGGCGGTCAGAGTGAGTGAGAGAGGAAAAAAGCAGGGGCAGAGGTCCCAATGAGAAGGATCTCCATCTTAATGGCACTAAGGTAGATATTGTTGGAGGTGAACCAATCCTGAATCACAGATAGACAATCAGGAATGAGCAAAAGATGAGAGGAGCCTGAAGGAAAGCCGAGTGCCATCCCCATAATACTGAAAGTTAGAGGAGAAGGTAGAGATCAGGTGGGCCAAAGGGGCCAAGTAGATGTTGAAAAACCAGGGTGAGAGCAGAGCCCTGGGGAATGCCACAGGTAGAGAGAAAGGTGGCGGGGAGAAAGGGACCAAGTTGGACCTGGGAGGGGCAGTCCAAGAGGAAGGAGGTCAGCCACTCCAGGGCCTGATCCGTGATGCCCAGGTTCTCATGTAGTCGATTGATCAGGATGGCGTGGTTGACTGTGTCGAAAGTAGAGGAAAGATCAAGGAGGATTAGGACAGAAGGAATGCTGGAATCAAGGTTAGAGAGCAGATCTTCGTGGGTGTTCAGGAGAGAAGTTTTGGTGCCACTGGCAGCTCTGAAGCCAGACTGATGGTCATGGAGACAACCAACAGATTCAATGTGGTGAGTAAACTGGGAGATGGCCATCTCTTTTCCAAGAGTTTGCCCAGGAATGGGGTGATGGAGATTGGGCAATAGTTTGCCGGACAGATAGGATCGGCAGACGGCTTAATGAGGAGTGGGTGCACAAGGGAGCGCTTGAGGGGAGAGGGGAACACTCTAGTGGTGAAAGAGTGATTACAGAAACTGGCCAAGGTGCAGTAAGGGTGTCAATATGGTCCTTGATGGTTCTGGAGTAGCAGGGGAGCACCTGTTTGGACGACACTTTCATGAATCAGACTTGTCTAGAAACCTTGGCAGGTATGGTCAGAGAGAAAGAGGAGAAAGGAGGAGGAGAGGTAGAGATGGCCAAAGGGGGGCTGAGAGAGGAAGAGGGAAAGGAAGAGGAGATAGTGGACAAGATGTCCTGAGTTTTAGCAGAGAAGTGAGAGGCCAGAGCCATACAGAGGGTCTGGGAGGGACCAGGAGAGGTAGAGACCGCAACAGGATTGACCAGTTCCGTGCAGATTTTAAAGAGTTTGGCCATGTTGTTAGAGGCAGCAGAGACCCGGGCTTCAATGTGTGCTCTCTTCTTGATGAGTGTTATTGGTTCGACTGGCATTTTGGTGCAACCAGTCTAGGTATGTCTAAATGTGGCCTGGCATGTTTTACTGTAATGTTATAACGTGTCTGCACTGGTCTAGATTGTGCAGCCAGTGGGGCATGTTTTCAATGTGGCATGGCATTTTTAATAGCAATGCATTAATGTTCCTGTGCACTGTTAGGGACTTGCATGTATTGGATTGGTGTTACCCTACATAACAATTGCAAACACTCTGGCTTTTTAGCCGATTTCTCTCAGAAAGTGTGCTGAATATTGCATTAAAACACATATTTATATCTTTCTCCTAGTACAGTGTGCGGCATACCCCTTCAGCAGCACATTCATGCGTATTGTGCAAGCGTGATAATCTAGGCCGGCCCAGAGTGGGGCACGACCCGTGATTTGTTGCAGAGTTGGGGGGGGGCCCTCAGCATGGCTCGCAGGTGGGCCCCCACATTTTGTGTTATGCCACAACCTTTGGGACCAATTAGCAAAAATGTAATCTACCTTTGGTGAACTGTTGTGTCCTAGTGCACCTTGTCGAAATTACCTACTTTGCAAACTGTGTTAGGCCTACTTAACAAAATCTGATTCTGCCCAAGGTGAACTGCCGTGTTTGCATGCGCTTACGCTGCAACCCGTGTTGCAACCCTACCTACTCTCCACATAATGGTGCTAAGCCTACCTAGCCAAAGTTAATCTGCCTTCACAACTCACTGGATCCTACGATACCCATTCACTTGGCACGCTGTGCCTTAGACTGCAAAACAAAATACTTCACTTCCTGACTTACTACTAAATATGTTAGGCATAAGCATCGCCCACCCCTTCCTGATACTAGTGTCCTCACATCTCCTGCCTTCAGCATCGCAGCCTATCCCAACGGATCCACACTAGAAGAGATTAGATCACCCCTCCTAAACCCAAAAATCATGGTTCCCAATTCTAGTAGCCCTGCCCTCTACAACTACACTCCTAGCAAGTCTACTGGGGACTTTACCATGATCCCTTGTACCACGACTAACGGAAATCTTAAACTGCGCGCTAGACTCCCTAAATTATACGAGCCCCTGACCAGATCTCTACCTCCCATTAATAGGAAAACTAACTGCCACCACACCATGACCTCCATTGCGGCTAAAGAGCTTACCATCCCACCCACTCCTTGTGCCACTGCCATGCAGACAACTACACCTCTAGCCAAAACGACAGCTCATACTAGCCTCACCCCACCCTCAACTATAGTCAAAAAGGAAAATCAACCCCTCAAAGGTGCTCTCCTTAATGCAAGGTCTCTAGTGGCTCATGCTACTGACATAGCTGATCTAATTACAGAATACAACTTGAATTTCCTAGCTATAATGGAATCCTGGCTACATGATGCTGCAGGACCCACACTCATGCTAGCCATCCCGGAAGGATACACCATCTCCAGACAAGACAGAATTGGATCCTGAGGAGGCGGAATAGTTATCATCTCTAGAACTAGCTTATCTATGAGAATAGTCTCTCCCCAAACCTTGCAATCTTGCGAATCCATCTCTATCAAACTACCGCTAATCAATTCCCAAACACTCACCATGCATGTAATATACAGACCTCCTGGGCCCACTGGAACATTTGAGGAGGACCTACACAATATAATTGCCAGCAATCTCAAACCCACCTCCCAAGTATTGCTCCTCTGCGATTTCAATCTAGGCCTTAACAATCCCTCAGACAAGCAAGCCATACAGATTGCCAACTCTCTTAATGCACTAGGATTAGCACAAAAAGTAAACAAACCTACCCATATCAAGGGAACAACCCTGGACTGGGTAGCTGAATACAACTGCACAGCTACCATTACCTCTGTTTCCCCCGTCTCATGGACTGACCAATCCCTCGTGTCCATGACACTATCCACCACCAGACTTATAACCATAGCACTGCAAGTAGCGCCACCATGCCAAACCAGAATGAAAAAGAACACCACAGTGGAACTGTGATCACTCATATTCTACCTACCCTAAATTCACTGCTGGATAACCTCGAACCAAACTCCTTGGTGCAGGAATTTAATAAGATTATGCTCTCCACACTAGACAAAGTCACCCCTCTCAAACTGAGACCAAGCAAAGCCAAAGCCCACCTCAACAAGTGGTTCACTACACAACTGAAGGACCTGCGACTACTAAAAAGAAAATGCGAAACCGCCTGGTGGATTTGCCCCTTTAGTGAGAATAAAAAGAAGCTAACTTCCACGGCACTACAATACAAAAAGGAAATTTGCTCAGCAAAACGCAACTGCCACCAGAGCACTCACATGTTTCTGTGGGTGGTGCTGATGAATCTTTGCCTCGTATGTGCTTACCTTTAGAGCTTTATTGAGTTTCTACAATTAAAGGATTTTGGACCCTCCCAACTGTAACCATACCCCTTTTGGATAAGGCTGCCACTGAATTTCTCCCTGGCAGGCCTCCAACCCCAGGTTGAGAGAGGTTATCATCCCTTCTTGACAAGGTCAGGGTACCTTGTCACATTGCTGTTTGGCTGTACCACTGAGAAGACAACACCACAAACCTTAGTCTCCCAACCTCTCAAATCTGAGAATTCAACTCTGGCAATGCAGCGAAATCCTCATATATTACCGAGGGTGCCACATAACCATGGGCCTATACATTTTCAAATCCTCCACCGAAGGAAAACAATATTCCCTCACACTCTGATGATAGAATTGGACACATCATCACTTCCAGGCATTCATACTCCATCAAAGAGCTCAGAGCCATGGCAGGTCCTTCACTGCCCTGCTTGGACCTGCACCAACATACGACCATTTTTTGAGAAATCAACTCATCCATTGGCCTATGTGGTTACATTCCATATATTTAAACCCCCAGCCCCAAAAGTCACCAAATGTCACCTTCTAAGGGCATCATAGCAATGGGCAGGTTATGTTTGGACCTGTTTGTCCTAGTTAGGGCCTTCCCCTGCCCTTCATTTGCCCAGCGTGCTCACTTTTTCAGACTCCAACCCATGCATACTTATTATTTCACTTCTACTTCACTGAGCTTCGGGACCACCTTTAGATTTTGATTCTGATCACACTGTGGGTGCAGCCAGTTTCCACCGGCCTATCTGCTAATTGATACTGTTGCTACCCATATACCAGCTGGTCGCTATTCGACTACATACCAATTATTACTAATTGTTAATACCTGTTTATTGTCATTGTTGGTTGTTACCTGCATATTGATAATTAGAGCCTGAAAGGGACAGGGCCAAACTACAGCTCCCACTCTGCTCTTTATTCACCAGGCAGAGCAATTAGCACTCCCTATACTTCCTCAAGTCCTCTTTTTTACAATCCTCTTCGTCCCCTTATTGACCATGCTTGAGCCACTCCCACTCCTCCTAATTACTCTTCTCTCTATCCCTGACTCACAGGGCCTCTACCTAGCCCACTGATCTGTCCTGCTGCTCCCATTACCTCTCTCTTCATTGCCCATCTTTTTTACACCTGCTAAACGGTACCCTGGTTGCACCTCACTCTCCAACTCCACCTGCTCTAACCTCATCTATCCAAAATAAACTCACCCATTTGCTTTCCCACACGCTTACTTCACAACTGAATTCACCATGGGATATTGGAATGCCCAATTCCTCTGTAAAAATAACCTTTCTCACTAATCACTTTCACTTCCACCAGACCAAACTCTCTGTGATGACCATCACTGCAATTAGGATTTCCCAATGGGACTTGATACTCTGGCTGCCCTAGACATTGACTTTTCTAACATCTTCCCTACTCTTGTTTAGCAAACAAATGCAGTGGTGTGGGTTTGATCATAATCAAGGACACTCATCTCCACAGCCACCTCTTCTGAATGTGCTCCTCCTTCCTTTTTCCTTTGAACACATCTGCATCCAATGTTTGCTCCCACTACTCTCACTATCCGCTTCATGTGCAGCCCACCTAGCAATCCTGCTCTCTTTTACAATCTCAAACTAGTATTCAGATCTCTCCCAGCTAGTGGTGCTGCCATCATAATGTGTGACCTCAACTTCTCCAAAATAGCCAAGGCCCATCAACTAGAGCTGTACTCCACTATGTCTAACTACTATCTAGCCATCCTACATAATCATCCTACTCATACTCAAGACAACTGAATGGTTTCAGCTTCCTATCCTCCATTATTAACTCCTCACTACTTAGCCTTCGCCCTAAAACCACTAAGTCACCAACTTAAACATCTCCATCCCCACACCACTTACACTCTCCCCTCCCTCTTTCATCACCAAGAGAAAAGTCAAGTCTGACTCCATACTCTCTTTCTATGACCAAATGAAGATCTATCTCAATGTTATGTCAACCAAACTTCCCATTCTAAGAGCGAACTGGCACACCCCCTTTGACTATCACTACCAAGCTTGCTCCTACATCCTCTCCACCCTACCCTCAACCATAGACCTCCCCAGTGAGCCAAGAGCTGAGGACTACCGTGCACCTTCAACCAAGTCATGGATGCAAATATTACTCCTGCACTCCTCCTACTGCTAGCCTCCCTCAGCTCACATCTCACAAATATTCCATGACCCTCTAGAGCAGCCATTCCTCCTGTAAACTACTTATTATACTGTTTGTGATGTTCTCTCTTCCCTCCAAAATCACAAAATATGTGACACTCTGTCTACCCTTCTATCTCTCCTGCCATGTCCCTCCTACTATCCTAATTGCATGGTCCCCACTGTTTATTATCTTTCCCACTTCTCCCATTGAACTTTTAGCTATATTCTGCTCAAGTATCCCTTCCTATTGATCCATTCACACTCCAAATGATCATAGTGTAAGCACCTTTCACCTTTGTCAACTGATTTATTCCCAGCCTGATACAAAATAGCCTTGTTCATATCCATCCCAGGGAGATCCACTACAGACCCAAAAATTCCCTTTTTATACAGCCCTTTATCTCTCTTCTACCCAACCGTTCCAAAGTCCTCAAGATAGACTTTAAAAGCCAGACTTTAAAAGCCAGTCATTTAATTGCAAACAAAACAGAGTGGTACATAACATGCGGATAAAACCACCCAAAAACACTGAAAAGAATAGATAAATATATAAAGGGTATTGGGGTAAGGGGTTAAAATGGGTCAGGATGGGGTTGGGGTGGCTTTAAAAGGGTGGAAAAAAGGCGGGCTTTCCGTGTTTTTCTGTGTTTTGTCCACAATGAAATGTACTACTCTGTAATTTTGGTTGGTAAGATCACATACAACCACTTTAACCACATTGTCAACTACCTTCATGACATATTGTCTATGGGAAGCATTCTAATCTGGATTTTGGAATGACACCCCACTGAAACAGTTATCACACTCTTCCAACTTTCTAAACCACTGCTCACTACTTTTATCTTTATCCCATAATCCTTCTGCTCATTCTCTCAGTAACCTTATAAATACCGCCTCCAAATCACTTCCAAGGACAACATACTTGACAGGATGACCATCTTTCACTTCAAAAAATCATTTTCCATATCATGAGACTCCAACACATCCTTTCCCAGAGCCCTTCCAGTGGATGTACCTTAAGTATGTGTCCTTGACCCACTCCTCATCACCCTCTAATATGCTTAACTTCACATTTTAGTTCCAGCTCCTTGCTGATGATACCCAGATATTCTTCTCCTCTTCATTCTTCATCCTTGCTATCTCCTAATGAATCACCAACTTCAACTGCCACTCTGATATACATCTCCTTGCTAAATTCCCACAAGACAGAATTCAGCTTTTAGCAGTCTTTGGTGCAGATTCCACTCTCCTATTGCTTTCTCCTAACCGCCTGACCTCCACACTCCATCATCCATGGCTTAAAACAGCGTGGTCCTCTTTGAAAGCAAGCTTAAACCCTTTAATTGTATCAAGACCATTGCCATCATTGTCAGAACAAACCTTCTCAACACCAGACAGATCCATCCACACCTCATTAATCACTTAGATAGAACTATGTTCTCCAAACTTGTTCTCAGCAAATTGAGTACTTTTCAAGGCTACTCCTAAATATTCCCCTCCACTGATTCACTTCCCACAACAAAGTACTCACATGCACTTCATACAATCTACCCAGACATGTTCCCGCCTCAACATACTACCACCATACTGAATTGCTCTCAATGTAAATACCCCAAACAACATTTGACCACCCCATTACTTTGTTGACTGCATTCCTCATGCAAACTATCTCAATGTGTTGTCTAACCCACTTCCCATTCTAACAGTGTGTTTGTGTGTGTGTCTGTGTGTGTGTAAAAGAGATAGAGAAGGAATCCGGGAAAGAGAGACAGAGAGATTGAGAGCAGAATGGTGCCAGATGTCTTTCTTAGTTTTGTGTATGCATATTAGTGAAACATTCTGCACTCAAGTCAATGTTACAGTGCAATGACATGAGCGCTGCACTCCTGCTTAGTCCTTATCTAATTGGTCCATATATTCATACTTCCAAAAGTTGGCTATATGGCATGAGTACACTGATTGTTCTTTTTTATAATTACCTATCTTGCATCACCCATAATGTATATTTGCTATTCAAAAGAACTGGGCACTCAGAAGAGATGTTATTTACTGTTGATGGGGATTATACAGAAAGAGATTACGCAATAATGGATGTATATGCATTTGTCAAATTGTCTGAAGCATAAACCTAAATAAGGACTGTATGGCTTTCTCATACCTGTTACATGAAGCTTACAAACCACTACAAAGATATCAATACATCAGTAAACAGGAGACCTTGTGACAGCTCAACAATGGCAATTAAATTATTGCAAGCATGATTTTATGCATACACATGATCATACCGTTTTCAGTTTGATGTTGTCTCTCCAATCTTCTGACAATTCATAATCCTTCTCAAAAATACTTTTAATATCTATTGCACAATACAATTAATCATTAACAAGTATTTCAAATCTAGACTTGATCTAAGAATGTTCCGTTTTGCCTACCCATGCGCAGTTGGATTAAACTAATGATTCTCGGCTGTTTCATTTTAGGTGGATCCTTCTGAATGAGAACCTTTTACATACATGTTGTTTTCACCTCTTCTGGGGTTTTCAGATTGAGTGCTGTTTTCCTGAACCCCATGTAGTTCACCGTAAACTAAAAAGTGAAAGAATAATATTGTCATTTTGGTCATCTTGCCACTTGATAACAACCTAAATTTAAATGTATTTAAGCTTTTATCATTGAAAATTGTATATAACTTTAACATTTTGGTATATGCCTGACATTGTTAGTATGTGTTTATGTTTTCTCTATAGATGCTGTTCATTTTATAGCTACCTTTGTATCCCCTTCTGTTTAGTGCCCCCTCTTCACGTTTGTTTAAGTGAATACATAGGTGATATTTACAACGAAATGTAATACAAATGAACACGATAAATACAAATAATTCCGTCAAAAATTAAGCTTAAAAACATGGAGAAAAAGTACTCTTCAATTTATGGAATCAGCAAATCCATATAGTTCTTCCTTGAGAATCCAATTGACTTAAAATGGAAAAAGTCAAACAAATCAGAGAATTGGTGGGTTTTGAATTTGACAGCTGTTTCTCAAGCAAACTTAGTTGAGAAGCATTATCTTTCCCATTGGCATGCAATAGGCAATAATCGAAATAGCAAGTGTATGAGTAGTGTAAACCCATGTATGTGAACCAAGGAACAAAAAGATACCCTTTTATCAGATTTGTAAAATATCCTCATACATTAAAACAAATGAACATGTAATTTTAATGGGGTGATTTGTTTTCATATATCAAATAAAACAGGTGAGAAAACAGGGGTTTTCAACCTTTATTTTGGCATTAGTTAATGTCTAACTAAATCTAAAGCTAGGGTTACACTTGCGTTTTGCAATTATAATTTTCTTCAGAGGCAACATTGTTAATAGATCATCAGCGACAGCCAGCATTGGCAATTCACAAGTATCAGGGAACACTCCAGTTCAATTCACAATAGAAATAATTTCGAAAAATGAACCTTCCATCATTTGGAAGTGTAAGCCATAGTACGTCAATAACAAAAGAAGTATTCAGCTAGTTACAAAGAATCCTAGTAACATCCCAGAAATAAACAACACCACCATTCGTAACTGCAAGTGCACTGATAAGTTTCCTCGGCCTGGGAAGTCGGTGGTGAAGGTATCGAAAACTTTAATGGGAAAGATGAAAATGAGAGATGGCAATAGATGGGACCTGGACCAAATATTATGGGGGAACACACTGATACTGGATCTGCGGAAGGTTCAGTTAAGACAAAGATGGGAAGAGAAGAGGGTACATCTGGTGGGGAATGTGGTCCAAGGAGAGGTTTTTAAGTCGTCGGCCAAAATAACAGTGATTTATGGAGTGACCCCAAACATGCTTATGCAGCTGGGACATGCTCTGAGTGTGAGATTGAGAAGGGGGCCGAACCTTTGCAGTACTCACGCTTAACGGGGGACGATCTCTGCAACCTATAGGTGGTTTACTGGTAGTATCACGTCAAAATCATTGGTGAAATTGAGGGCTGCATGGGAAAAGGATTTGGGTGAACTGGACGATGGAGAATGGGAGAGGGTACTGGTTATCATGAAAGAATTGGCTATTGTTTCAAAGCTAAGGACCATACACTTCAAGATATTTCATAGGGTTTATTATAAGCCATAGAGGTTGTATAAGATTGGGAAGCAGGATAACTCAATATGTCCAAAGTGTAAAATAGACACAGGTGTATCTGCACATGATATGGGAATGCTCAAAGGTTAGTAGTATGTGGAGGCAAGTGTTAGCGATGCTAAGCACTTTAAAGGAAGATGAGCTGGAGTTGGATCCAAAGTTTTGTATTGTGGGCGCATGGGGGATATCTATTTCACGGTATATGAGAATAGTCTGATAGGGGTGGTGCTAGGATTGGTGAAGGGAAGTAATGTAATGGTGTGGGGAGGAGAGAAGGGTCCCTCTCTGGGAAGTTGGGAGTTTTGAATGTATGGGTATATGGGCCTGGAAACATTGGTATTTAAGAGTAGAGGATGTCTGCAAAAGCACAACAAGAAATGGGGGAAATGGATGCAGAGGGATCAGACGGGATCTATGGGGGCGGAGACAAAGACCTGTAGGGGTGTCATTTCAGTGGTCGGGAATGGGGTAAGGCTAAAGTTGCGGGAAGGATGAGTGGGGAGGATAGGGACAGGGATTGAAGCTGGAAAGGGGGAGAGGAGGTGGGTGTTTAGTTGGGGGGAATTTTAAGGGAAGGGAATGCTTGGTGGGCAGAGGGCGGATCTTCGGTGAAGTTACAGATAGAGAAGTCACAGGAATTAATTTTTTGGGTGGGATGTGTTTGTTGTGTTACCGCTCTTGGGCTGAAATGTGCAGGATCGATATGATTGTTGATTTTTGTTGTGAAATTGCATATACTAATAAATAATATTTTCACAAAAAAAGAGCATCTATTACTATTTTCTGATGTTTGGATTCCCTTTCGGCATCCTCTGTTTTGCGTTCAGCACTTCCCAGTGCTTTCCTTTACCTGTGCAGCCATTTTTTTGGTGTTATGTATTTCTTTTATCCTGCCTCAATCTATTTTGTAAATTTGATCCTTTAGACACCCTTCATTGAGAGAATGAATGTTTTGTACCTTTTTCCTTTCCTTCCAAGAGCGGGGGAGAGGTGTTGACTTGTCATTTTGTTTTTGATTGTCCCTTTCCTTGAATTCTTCCTGGAGCCTGTTCCTGCTGGTCCCTTGTCTTGCCTATTTAGTTATCCTCCCTTTGCTGTTATAGACTTTCTGGGGCCCTGCTTGATGAGCAGTGTCTGTGGGCTTCGCTGACATTCCAAGTGGTGATTCTCATACTCATGAGAATAGTTTTTTAATCACCTTACATAGTACTTATAAGGCTGTCAACTCACAGATCCTGTCATTGATTGCCCTGTATATGAGCTTAGTGCTGACTGTACCTATAACAGAAATTGTAGGAGAGGAGCTTTCTGACTTTCTTTCTTATTATAAAAGACTGCCTAAGTACTTAAAATACACTCCTTTTCATATACTTGTATCACATTCTACTTGCACATCCTGGATGTTGGCATGCGTGTTTCTTGGTTCCTGAGTGTATGTTGGTTGATATGTAGTGTTCACTTTGTGATCATGTGCACATGTCCTTAGCCTTGCACAACTCCTCCACCATAGGAATGCAGCTATCCTCCATCATAAATCTCAGTCTAGCTGCAAACACAAAGAGTATCCTGCTCTTGCATACTCACCTGACTACTTCTCTGCACCCATCCAAAACACGCACCACTCTAAGACACTTTGCACAACACCTCTGCCATAAGAATGCAGCTATCCCCCACAGTGAAATTCAGTCTAGCTGCACACATAATGTTTCCTACTTGCATAATCTCCAGACTACCTCTCTGCATCCATTTACTACACGGAATACTCTAAGACACTTTGTACAACACCTCTGCCATAAAAATACAGCTATCATCCACAATACAATTTGGTCTAGCCGCACACATAAAGTTTCCTACTCGCATACTCTCCAGCCAACCTCTCTGCACCCGTCCACATGTCTGCTCAACATGGGTGACTAGCAGTGACTTGGCCACCCCTACCAACCCTCGTATTGGTTAAAATACACACTCGCGTTGGGACCACACTAGTGGTGAAAGGTGCTATACAAAGGACAATTACATTACATTTCCATTGTCCATTATCTACACATGACATATGGTAGTGTTAGTGCCAATAAATGGGCTCAATAGGACCCATAGGGATTTGGTGGACTTGCCACCATTGCTAATCTTCCCATGGTAATTGTTGCATTTTTTTTGGTGTTCTGTTGATCAATAAAGCCAGAGCAAAAACACCTGATGGTGTCAACTTTGCGCATGAATGAATTCAAGTGTTCAGTTGGGCATTGCTTGCTCCACCAAATACGTACTCCACTGCCCTGGTTTATATTTGTATTTATGTTTTATTGGAATATCTTTTAAATCAGACATTACTGCAAATGTCATTAACATTTTTCTAAATGAAATAATTAAGGTTGACTAGCAATGGATGTATATTGAAACGTATTGGGGATAAATGTAGACATTCTGCAGAATTAACAATCTCAGAACACATCCTGGCTATATGTTTTATACAGGTACGAATAAACAACACTAGCTTAAGAAAGATTTTCTGTATTGCTTATGTAGTATACAATGTAGCATAAACGGTACAGGATGTTTTAAAACATCCTGAAAATGCCTTCCTCTTCTCAGGTTATTTCTCTAGGTTTCTCTGCCTTGATAGTGGGTTTTATTAAAATCAAAGCTAGAAACGGTAACTATATTTTTTAACTGGATTCAGTCTGTGCGGAGTGTCTCTCTACGTTTCTCCTGACACATTAAACTCTTCTTTATCTGAAACCCCACTGCATTTTTCTTTGGGTTCTACTTAATATATTCAATGCAAAATACATATGCCTGCTCACTTGGAACATTGCCAGTCCTCTAGATCTCGTTATCTGGAGAAATAACAGGGATGCAGGATAAACCAGGAAGCCACCATCACTAACAAGTTGGCAGTCCATTAGTGAAGAATGCCTGAATGGTTGGGTTTGGAGGCGAGGCTGTCTGTGCAGCTCACCTAGTACAGGAAGGGTATGGGGGCAAGGTCTAGCTAGTTGGAAATGGGTAAGAGCAGCCTGCAGTACTCAGTGACAGCACATCATGAACACAAATCTTATCAGTGCTTCTCTGTGTCTACTTTGCACATCCAGTGAGCCATTGGGCCTGTGATGAGCGGGGTGTGGTGGCCCAGCGGCTTCTGCCACCAATCCTGCCTGGGCACTTTGTGACCTGACCCAGATCTGTCAGACATGCATACATTGTAGATAGACACAAGGGGAGATTACTAATTTATCCTCTGCCTTTGAAGTAAACCATCTGTTGCTCCCCCAAGCTAAAATAATATATGTCTGGAAGGATAGTTCACGGGCAACACACTTGCTTTGGGAACAAGAGAATGCAGTTCAGCATGGGTTCAGCTCCTGTTCCAGTGCATAGAAGGAGGAAGCTGCATTAAGCAAGATGTAAAGGACCACAGAAAATAAATAAATGGGCCTTTTCTAGGGGTGATGGCATGGAGCAGCTGCTGTTAACATTTTTAAAAACTGCAATTACTGTGAGCTGCAACACATCATTGCCCTCTATCTTCCATTTAACATAAGAAACTGTGGGTTACTTACCAAATGAGGCAACTGAATGGGGATGGCTGGAAGGTTTCAAATCATTCATAACCTCTGGCACAGATCTGGGCAACCCTCCAGACCATTGTTTTTCTGGTTGGACTTGTGTTGGTCAGTTGCTGTTTTCACTCTGTGGTCAGACACTTGGCAGGCACTAGATGCCTGCACGTTGGGGTTTAGGCATCTTGAGATGCTCTGTATGTTTACATGTTAGCCCTAGTGATGTACAATAGTCCAGGTTGTAGTGTTGGACGTCTGCTAACTTTCACAGTCATGTGGTAATATGGGCATACACACAGTGATATTAACGCTACATATGATGAGCCATTCTTCTATGAAATGTATATGTTACAGTGATACCGTGACCATATTTGTCTTAGTTTACTGAGGAACAATGCTATGTGATGCCACTTCTTGTTTTGTCAAGGGGTGAACAGTTGTGTGCCATCACTTCCTGTGATGCCTCTGAGGGTGCGGTCAGATTACATCACTTCTTGTGATGTCATTAGAGGTCAAGGGTCATGTGGTGTCACTTCCGCTACCCCGGGCATTTTGGTGAAATGTCATCCCTGGGAAAATGCCTAATCTTCATAGATGATGTCGCTAGTTTTTTACACTATAAATAGTGTGAACAAAGTCTGTGCTGACTGTTGGGATTTCTGCTAATCGCAGGATGCTTGCCTACCTGAAACCCATCTTTGCTCTCTGGAGGATCCAGACCTGCCTATGTTTACCAGAATCCTGATATGCAATAGTGTAAAAGACATCCTCCCAATTACCCCCACAATTGCTAGTCCAGTGGGCATGACTTGCTGGAGAGCCGCACAATATAAACACATGGATCACCAGTTGTGAACATTCAGTACTTGCAACACTTCCCCCCATAATGTTTGCTGTGGTTGCACAATGGGAATGCTTGGATATTCAAATCGTATATTCTTGTCCGCAATAACACTGCTTTGATGAACTTTACACATGTGTTGTTTACCTTTTCTTTTAGTCTGCTTATTTTCTTTTGATGAACCAATGTAATCTTGAGGAAGTGCTACTGTGACAGTCGTAACCACGTCTTCAGTCACCATTTTGAAAATACAAATGCTTCACTGTTTCAAAGGATTGTTATGACTTTTTTTAATTATTTCCACATGACTGTATAGATAGGACTAAGTCACTGAATATTTTTGGATGGGAGTGTGCCATTGTAAAACGCTTATGTGAATCAGGCCCACAGTGTTGAGGGTATAAACACATGTTCAATGCTACTGAATGACTAATGTTTATTTCTTTTCCTTTGGAAGCACAATGGAACAATCTTAACCTTGTCGTCTGCCTTTTATCATAATCAAGCTTCAGCAACCCCTCATTTTCCACTAAAACTGTTTGACAATGTCCTCATGTTCTTTCTCGGGCTTTCTATGCCTTTACGCTAGGTTTCATGCATAGGAAAGGTCGAACTGTAATTAAATATTGAAGTGAGGCAGGCAGTCTGTGATAGCCAGAAGGATATCATAGACTGCCTGCCTCACTTCAATATAAAGCCGTTATGTAGGCAGAAGCCTACATATCTGCTGATTCCCACAGCGCCTGTTCCTGAAACCCCATGTTCACACGGGCGAGGATCTAAACCTGCACAGTTTTGTCATGAGGCCAATGGAACATTGTTTAACGTGCTTGTGCAGCCTTTGGCCATGCGAGTAAATAGGAAAAGGATAGAAGTCGGCAGTGTGGAAGGGTGGGACTAGGCCTTAAGAACTGCAAGCAATAGATATTGCCAGTCACAATCCTGAACGCTGTTGGGACCATCTCTCACGTTGATCAAAAGTAAAGACTGTTCTAGGGTGTGAGTTTCACAATGGAGACTGGCTAATTCAGAATTTGAGACTGGAGAGGGTCTTAGGCGCAGTAGGAAGTGGGCCCTGGCAGCAACAGTGAAACATTTGGAGCTTTGTGTTGACATAAAATGTGATGTGGTTCAAGTGAGTGCAGACTGAAGGGATTGCAGAGGTCATGTATGGAGAACATGGGGTACTATGTCGTGTATTCAAACGGGGCTGGCTCAGCGTCGGGAGAACATATTGTAAAGGTCTGACTGTATCACATATGAAGACTCCAGAGGACTTGGGGTCATGAGTTAAAATATGAGGATGGTGCCATTCAGGAGTGGATGTCAGCACACCAAAATATACTATCAGAGGTAGAAAAGTGGGTGCAGCACCAGGTATGGGCATTATAGTTGTTTAGGTTCAGGTGTCTAGATTGATGATGGCTTATGGGTTAGGCATAGAGGTGAAGGTATAATGTAGTAGGGAAAGACAATGGTCCATGGAGGGCATAGTAAACCAAGAGTGAAAACCGAAGGACAGGTTTTGTGGAAGAAATAAAAACTAAAGCTGAATGTCAAGCATGTAATTTCATTCGTGATAAGGGTGCTGGTTTTTAGGAGGGTTATAAACTAAAACTGTATAATTAGTGCAGGCAACTAGGGTTGCATACTGGAGAAACAAGTACACACCATACCAGTGCATTCATCGGTATTCCCCCTTTTTACTTTGCCTACAAAACGCCCCCTGCCCTTCCTGAGTCTACCTTCACTTTGCCAGGCATTTACTTTGTCATACATTTCCTTCATGCCTTGATCTGCACCTTCACATTGTGAAGGTGGCAGTGCATGTGGTGAAGGTCATCTAAAGGTTACGGTTTGGGATCAAGCGGTGACAGGGGTGTACAATATGGTGTAAAAAAGAAGAGTGGGTGCAGGGAGTCTCCCCCTGCAACGACAACGTGAATGCCAGTGGAAGTGAAAGAAAGAAGAAGTAAATGAATGTAGAAGTAAATGTGACTAATTGAATGTATGGTGAAGTGAATACAGAGGAAGTAAAGACAAACATCTGTATTCATCCACGTACAAAATAATGTTGCTCTGAAAGTGCAAAGCACCTTTCATAACTATGGACGCATTATAATTCAGTGAAGGAAAAACACGTTTACAAATGAGTTTTCACGTTTGCCATTCAATTAACTGTATCCTCATTTGTACCGTTCTGCACTTCATAGGGCCTGTTGAAAACCCTCATTCATTTCTTTAAAAGGAAGTAAGTATAGGAGATGAGATTAAAGCTGTATAGAAAACAGAATGCCATTGAATGCAGAGCGAATACATTAGCTTACTAATGCAATTTCATTTCACGCAAAGCTCAATGTACCTTTGTAATTATAAACAGTAGGTGTTTAACCATGGAAACCATCACTACTTCCATTCTCAGTATGGCTTCAGGATAATGATTGCATTTAGCTGCATGCTCCATACTGCTTGGAACGGTACTGTCAAAAGGATACCCACAAAAATGTGAACTCTATCTGTGAGAATAGATGTGGGTGCCCTGGATTTAGAATGTATGTAAAAGGGCCGTATTTTATGTGTTTTTGTTTCTAGACACCCTCATGAGATGAAAGATATGAGGTACAGGACAGCGGTGGGCAGTGAACTGATCGGCCCAATGGGTTGCAATTAGAATATTTTGGGGATGTTGCTCCCGCGCGGCCATGTTTCAGTTTAGATACATCTGCTTCCAACAGCTTAATTTCCAGAACATCTTTTAAGTAACAAATATATAGCAACTGCAAAATAAAGAAAACAAAAACTCTCTTATTACTACCAGTGGAAATATATTAAACTAATGTTTAATATCCCAGCTCTCAGTGAAAGATAGGTGACACTACAGCCAGCACACCTTAATATTTAGGTGTATCTAAATTAACAAATGAGCGTACATATATTTATTTATAGCATTTGTATAACGGCCAAACCCAGGGGTTATCACAGCGTTTGTTGCAATCAGCAATAAGGGGAGGAAATACATACATTGGACAATTAATGAAAGACAGTAAAATACAGCGGGAAGTCAATCATATGTGTCAAAGAGCCAGGTTTGGACTAGTTTTTTAAATGTGTTGTAGGATTGTTCATTTCTAATGGAGGATGGGGGCGGAAACCACAAAGTTGGCACCACCCGCTCTTTTATTCTTGTAGCGGGGAGTGACGAGAGAGATGCTGGCACTGGATCTTAGGGTGCGTCTTGGTATGTTCATGTTGATGCAGTCATTGAGATAAGTTCTTAAAGTCAATTTGTGCTTCAATGGGCAGCCAGTAGGCATCGCGTCTGGTGACTGAGATGGGGTCACTGCGTTATAGCCCAAGAGCAGCTTGTAAGGCTTTGTTCTGTAGAAGCTGAAGTTTGGTTAGATTAGTGACTGATGTGCCTATGAAGAGAACATTGCAGTAGTCCAATATGGAGAGGATTAAGGGACGTGCAAGAGTCAAGGAATTGTTAGGTGACAGGAATTGTCTACCCAGAGATATGTGTATGGAGGTTAATGCTGTGTAGCGCTATAGAGCATTAATCTGTCTAGACATCGAAAGTTCAGCTTTTAGATAAACCTGCAGCGTTTTCACCTGTTTTACGACTGGGAGGACTGTGCCATCAATGCAGATGGAATCGTATTTACTGTCAAGTGATTTTTGCTGAGCATGGAGCCCACGATGAGGAGCTCCATTTTGTCATAATTTAAGCAAAGGCTATTCGTGGCCATACAGTTTTTAATAGTGCTGAAAACTGTCGATTGTGGTGGTGTCCTGGGTGAAATGGCCAGAGATGGGGATGAGGACTTGAGTGTCATCGGCAAGGTTTGTGTAGGTGATTCCCATTGAGTCCCAGAAGTCAATGAGGGGCTTAGTATAAGAAGTTTTCAATGTGGGTGAGTGGCAAGAGCCTTGGTGGACCCCAAGGGGTGCATAAGTGGGGTTAGCTGCCTCATCAACAAATGAAGACTCTAGTAGTGTGATTGGCTAAGAATAAATGGATCCAGGTGATGGCATCTGGTGAAAAATTAATGTTTTTACTGAGGTTCAGGCACAGGTTTTCGTGGTCGACTAGGTTGAATGCAGCAGATAAGTCTAGGAAGAGGAGAATTCTCAGTTTTCCTTGAGTCACGGATGCTGTCCATCTGTATTTTCAGGTCCAGAATGGCAGTTTTCCTTGCTGTGTTCAGTGCGGAAACCCGGCTGCCTTGAGCTGAGGAGATAGTTGAGCTCAAGGAAGGATTGAATTTGGGAGTATGCTATGCGATCAATTATTCAGACCCTCCAGCTTATTGCGATTTTGCGATCCCGCAAAATGCCGCGAAAACGGCCGTTTTGCGCAAAAATGGCCGTTTTGTGCAAAAACAGCATCTTTTAAAAAAAAAAAATTTTTTTTTTTTTTTTTTTTAAGTAATCTGCAAAAATTACTGTTTTGAAAAAAAGAATCCTCAGGGTGCCAGGTGCTCAACTTTTTTTTTTTGTTTTTATTTACACAAGAAATGAAATCACTTGCGCCCCAAAAATTGCAGCCCAATCCACAAGGGACACATGAATGGGCACATTTTATATGCGCGCCCATTCAGATGGCCTTTTTCACCTCCTTGATCAAATAAAGTGGCGTTTCTGTCAATTTAAAAGCACATCCCTCATTTCCAAGCAAGATGCACTTTTAAATGTGCAGAAATTGTAGGCAACCCTACGCGCACGGGATGTGGGGCTGCCACTGCATGACAGGGTCTTTCCTGACCCTGTCATGCATTTCTTTTAAGGTATGAACCGCTGCTGAGTCGCTTGCATTTCTGTTCCTCAAACAGGATAAAAATGCATTTTTTGGGTCACATTTTACAGCGGCAGGCACCTAGAGTGCCTGTCGCTGTGAAAGGCGCTGGGAGCTTGCAGAACACTGTCGGGAGAGCGATTCTATTCAAAGTACTCCCCATTTTGACGACAAAAATCTATCGAATGTTACAATTTGACCAATTACGTGCAGTACTATTCGATCGATTTTTATAAATACTGAACATGTGTTGCGGGGGTGTCACCCGCTCCCCTTGTTTAGTATTTTTGGTCTAGGGTGGTTGCAGAAGTGTTTTCCCCTTTTTCCTCAAAATTGGAGGCGGGGACAGAAAAAAAAGGAAAATAACGAAAAAAGGACCCTGCAGAGTCGGATCCGACCCGCGTTAGAGGGACGGATCCGACCCGCGTTAGAGGGACGGGTCTGGCACCGCAGGGTTGCAGGGGAAGCTGCAGCGACCAAGCGGTTAAGTAGGGGAGGGGGTCGGGTGGTGGTGAAAGGTACATTTTGGGTTGTTTGGCTGAAGTGCAAATCAATTTGCAGCAAAATTGACTACGGTCAATTCCGCCGCAAATAATTACACTTCGGTCAAACAACCCAGAACACCATTCAAGGCAGCTGCCAGCACACAATTTGCGCTACAGCTCAAGCCTGTGGAAATGCGCCGGTCACCTTTGAGAATAAGGTGACCTGCTCATTTCCAAAAATGGGTTGTCTAAAAATAGCATATCCTCCGTTCTTTTTTTAAATGCCCCCTCATTTGAGGAACTGGGACAAAATCTACATTTAAAAAAAAATAATAAAAATGGTTACACTATGAGAGAGAGGGAGAGTGATGGGTGAGATGTGAAGTGATGGGCAAGAAAGCAGAGGAAGAGCAGTGGGTCAGAGGAGGAAGTGCTGCACAAGAGAGCAGAGGAAGCAGTGATGCGGTGGGCCAGAAATCTGAGAGCGAGCAGAGGTACAGAAAGTAGAGGAAGCGGTTGGCCAGAAAGAGGCAGTGAGCTGCAGATTGGGAAAAAGGATGAGGGAAGAATGTGATAGAATGGGAGAAAAGATGCAAGATGCAGAAGCAGCACAAAAGAATGAAGGACTGTATATTGAGGGAGGAATTGTAGAGTGTAAGGTGTGAGTTGGGAGTATGATTTGGAGTGTGGCAGGGGCTGGGCAGTGCAGATTGTGACTTGACAGTGTGACATAGCACGTGAGTATTTGTATGACAGAGTGAGAGGTTAAGGAATGTAAGTTATGATGGAGAGTTGGTGAGATGTTTGTGGGTGTTTGGGGGATTGGAGAACATAGAAGGGGAATATTTTCAGCATTACAATTGATAATGATCAATTTAGTTAATACTATTAAATAGGCATGAACATTAAACCAGAAATGTAGCCAAATCAAACACTGTTCTGCCAAGCCAGAGACATCTGGGACTCTTCCTATTAAATTAATACAAAAGACACATAATAATGATACCCTGGCTCTCTTCTAGCCTTGCACTCTACCTATTTCCTGCAATGTGGCAATCTTACACCCTCCAGTTAATACAAAATGTCCCGCAAAAATGCCGCAATAAATAAAGGTTTGTGCCGCAAAATTTGCCATTTCATGCCGCAAAATTTGCCATTTCATGCCGCAAAATCCTGGAAGGTCTGATTATTTTCAGCAGGAAGTGAACTGTGGTAATAGGGAGATAGTTGGTAGGAATGAGTGGGTCAAGTGTAGGTTTTTTGAGGAGGGGGTAATTCATGCGGCTTTGATGTTTGCCAGAAAAGAATTAGTGGTGAAAGTGGTGTTGATGAAGTCTGAGATGATGGGGGCAAGAGTGGGGGCACAGAGTTTTACTATGTGAGCAGGACAAGTGTCACCTTTACAATTAGAAGGTTTTAAGGATAGGATGGTGGAGAACACTTGTTCTTGAGAGACTTTAATGAACTTGAAGCTGAGAGTGTTGGGTGGTAAGATAGGTTTGATCTGGATGGCATTGGCAGGCGAGAATGTTTTGGTTGCAAGGAAGTTTCTTTTAGCTTTGATTTTGTTTTGGAGAGAATCAATTTTGAGCACAAGAGCATTTTGGATGACCTTGCACCAGGCTTTGTCACCTTGGGTGGGGGGAGCATTAGAAATGGGTGACTCCAGTTCTCTTAGTATAGAGAAGAGCTCTTTGGTGTTAGAGCTTGCATTGGAGATGCGTACATTGTAGGATTTTGTTTGTGTTCCAAGACTGATGTTTTTTTAGGTTTTGGCAGCTGTGGCAAGAGCATTGCAGTTCGGAGTGGTGGGTATTATTTTTGTACAAATGCTCTAGGGCTCTCTGTGTGCGTTGTAGGTTGGTGAGGTCTTCATCAAACGAGGAGTTTGCAGGTTTGTGTAGCTTAGGAATTTTTACGATGAGTGGGGCATGAAAGTCTAGTGTGAGCTGAAGACAGGTGTGGTGGAGGCTGGCAATGTCTTGCGGGTTTCTGTTGGAGGGGTTGTGCTTCATGAGTGAGGCAGATAGTGTAGGATTCAGGCAATCCAGTGTGAGTTTGCAGGTATTTCTGACCATAATGGGCTTAGGTTTGGGCGGACGCGCAATAAGCAGGTAAGTTGTACATAGGCGTAAATTAATGATGAAGTGATCTGACTAGGGAAGTTCTTTGACCACTGTAATATTGATGCTGGTGTTGGATTTGAAAATCCAGTCGAGGATTCAGTGTTTGTTATGGGTGTGCGTGTTGTCTAGCTGGATGAAATTCATGTCATCCTGGGCTGAACAGAAGGAAGAGGCTTTGGGGTCATAAGGGTCATTGAAGCCCAGGTTAATGTAGCCTAAGATGATAAACTTGGTTGAGGGCATCAAAGGTGGGGTGATTAGGAGTGGGATGTCCTAGCTGGGATGGCATTGTTAGGTTGTCGGTAAACCAGCAGGATGTTGTTGGTGGTTTTGGGATTGGTAGCTAGCTTCATGTGCAGTTGTTCATATCCTGTAATGGTGGGTATGGGGGAGGATCTGATTTGCAGTGATACTTTCACTATAAGCGCCACTCCACCGCCTTTGGTGTCGGGATGGTCAGCCCTTAAGATGGTGTAATCAGGAGGGACTACTATAGCAAGGGTGGGGCCTGAGGCCAGATGAAGCCAGGATTCTGTGATGGCAAGCACATCCAATTGGTGTTCTAATAGTAGGTGATGGATGTCTGTAGCGTGTGCTCCCAGGGAGAGGGCATTAATGAGGGCACATTTTAGGATCATTTGTTCACCTGGTATTGGTGGAATCTCCGTGGGTCATGAGGGCGATGTTCATTTGGCGGTAAGTGGCGGTGGGACCACATTAGCTGGGACCTGAGGTTCCTGTTGTGGCACATCTGTTTCAATGGTTAGGTACTGCGAGAGATGTGGGTTCTGAGTCGCTGTGAGGAGCACTGGGTAGGTGCAAGTGGAAAGTCTGTTTAGTCTGAGGGTGCCTAGATAGAGGACTGTGCAGGATGGCATGTGGTAGTTGATGTTGAAGGTTCTGGCTCTGAGTTGTGTGGTGCGTGCAAACCCTAAGCATGCCTTGGTATTCAATTTGTTGTCAGGGCTTTGAGTGGTGGGGGCGGATGTCTCCTATGGTCACGTGGGCTGTTGATTTCTCCATATGGTTGTACCTGAGGACTGTGGGTGGAATCAGTATTGGGGTGCTTCAAGGGTTAAAAGAGAGCATATTGATGGTGGATGTGTGCAATGTGGAGCTAGACAGAATGAGTGTGCTGTGCTGGGAGTGGATGGAGCTAGTGGTGCTCCATACTTTCCCAATGTCAGGGGCCAATGAGTCTTGGAAATGAGTGGCAATAGTGTGAAGAAGATAGGACAGATGACGTACTGGTGTTTTGCTAACAATGATAGTTACATGAGAATGAGGCAAGGGTGACGGGGCTGCGTTAGACAAGTTGAATAAGGGAATTGCAGGGTCGGTGTGTGAATGTCTGATTCCTTGTGTGGGTGAGCCAGTATCCAGTGATGGCAGCTGGCCGGGAGCTGATTTAGGAAGAGGATGGTAGCACAGCAGCAATGGGTGCTGGATTGTAATGGAAACATGCTTCAAAGGAGCAAGAGGCCGGGGATCAGGAGAGTTATGTGTGGGTACCGTGATAGAGCGCTAGTGCGAGCTGGATGCAGCGGGGACACTGGGCGTGACAGGCAGAGCGCAGCGTAAACAGTTAGCAGCTGGTGAGAAGGCAGTCAGGAAATGGCTAGGGTTCACTAGGTCAGTAGGAAACTGGCATAGAACATCCATGGGGATAATGCATTTGCAAGAGAAGTGCGTCACAAGTGTGTTCTTCTTACCTTGGTAGCCGGGTGCCATCATGGATAGTGCTTGCTGGGGTTCTGCAGCAGAGATGTGATCTGGAGGCCTAGCGAAGGGCACGGTGCATGTTGTCACAGCTCTCACAGCCTCACAGGGCCAGACAGGGGGAATAAACACAGGCCTTAGTTGTGGGACTTTGTAGGGGGGGCGGCTTCACCTGGCAGCTCCCTGGGACTTCCTTTTCAAATAGCTGCATTGGCCAATTAGCAGGTAGTCAGAGGTGGGCCATGACGCCTAGGCACTGCAGAAGCCTTGACCATGGCAGGGAGGTCAGCCATTTTAAAGTGGCCTTGCTGATCAATCAAAAACATGGATGCAGGCACAGCAGGCGGAGCTATGCTCAGCAGGGCAAAACAGTGAAACACTACAGGGCTGAGTAAAGCAGAGCCCATCAGGATTTTTCTTAGCAAAAATGTCGCTCGGAGGGAGTCTTACAGATCATGGTGGTAATTCTTCAATCAGGTCTCTCGATGTCGGGAGGAGAGCAGAGTGCTTGTGGTGCACCTCCTGTGCAATGCAGCCCACCCCACAGGGCCAGACAGGGGTAAGTAGGGAATTGCTTATGCTTGAACTGACGTGTAAATAGATCCCGTCTGGGAAATCTTTGTCACTTGCAGTGCAGAGTGCAAAAGGGAAGTATACAAGGGTGAAGGAAGCACCTTTACACATCCCTTTGGCACTCTGCAGTGCAAAATAAGTAAACGCTGCCTTCCATGCATGCATGGAAGTCATTGTTAAGGACGATTTCGTACGCAACCTGTCTGCCTTTTGCTGGTGCAAAAAGCATGCATATTACATGGGAAATCATTGGTTTTACACCAGCATGAAAATCTCATGCTGTCATAAAACCAAATGAACGGGGTAAAAGGGATGTGGAAATGTAGCTTCGGTTATGCCCCCTCCATCCGCCTTAAAAACAGTGAAAAAGCCATATAGGCATTGAGACAGGTGACACCTTTACACCTGTTTTTTGTGCCTTTATTCACGCTCTAGAGACTTCCAAAATGAGACCCTATTTATGTATTTATTGATGTATTTATTGTTTGCTTGTTAGGAGCCTATACAATAAGAATATACTGTTTCAAAGCGTCCACGGGGCCGGGAGGGAGGGTGGGAAATACATTACAACACAATATTTAAGAGCAGAAGGGAAAGAGGGAGAGGGACAAACCTACTTTGCCCTGTGAGTATTCAGAACTTGCAAGTGCAGAAAGGTAGAGGGAACAGAGGGTAAGTGCTGGGGAGTCCGAGTTTGTGGGTGAGCCATGTACAAAGTGCTAGGAATGTTGAGTGCTATACGGCTTGGCCCGCGAGAGGTGTAAGTGTGAGTCTCCAGTGCGGAGGGTGTGAAGATGCAAAGTGGTGTGGTTAGACAGGAGCTGGGAAGAATTGGTGTGGGAGGTCAAGGCCCCGAAGATGCAGAAGGGCCAAGGACACCGATTGAGCAACTGTGGGATTAGCAGAGGAGATAAGGAGGGAAGGAGGAGGAAAAGAGGAAAGTCTTAAGGAGTTTCTGGAATTTGAGAATATCCTGCTCACGACGCAGGGGGAGGGGGAGGCTATTCCAAAGGTGGGAGCCCGCAGAGGAAAGTGAGCGACCGACCCCCTGCCCTCTGTTTAGCAAAACGCTTTACATACAAAGGGTTGGCGCCAGAGGAGCGAAGTGGTCTAGCGGGAGAGTATTTAGTGAGATAAAGTTAAAGATAGTGTGGTCCATGGGCCCAGACAGCCTTGTAGATGATGCAGAGGTATTTTAATTGAATCCCTGCAGCAACAGGGAGCCAGTGAAGATGTTTTAGTGCAGGAGAGAGGCAGTCCCTGGGCTTAAGGCCGAGGATAAGTATTGCTACCCTATTCTGGATAAGCTGAAAAAGTCACAGAGTGGAAGAAGAAAAATTCAGGAGGAGGCTGTTACAGTAGTCAAGTCTAGAGAGAACCAGGGCTTGAGTCACATTGAGCCTCTGAGGGAAAGTGATAAAAGGTAGAATTCCTTTGAGAAGGAAGAGCTGATAGTTGGACTTCTTGGCAATGTCCTGAGTGTGAGGGAGGTAGGAGAGAGAGGAATCAAAGATGACTCCAAGGTTTCTGGCTTCAGTTGAAGGCACAGGGGGAGAGCCCAAGCACGAAGACCAGAGTGAGGGGAAGAAGGCGGGAGCAGGGGTCCCAAAGGGAGGGATCTCAGTTTTACAGGCATTGAGGCAGAGATCATTGGAGGCGCACCCTATGTCGGTTATAGCAGTAAATCACATTTTTGTGACACGAGGTGGGTGGGGTGTAGCCAAAGGAAGGCCCAAATCTCAAAGCATAACTTTTTTTAACATGAGTCAATTCAAGTAGGGCAGAATTAGGCATGGTTTAAGCTTAAAGGATGATCAAGGCAATAGTGACAATTTTGAACAATTTTAGGATCATTTGAAAGATTAAAAGGCATTCAAGTTAGGACCACATGGTCAAAGTATATGCAAGTTGTGAAGCGTTTGTAATGAGCTTCAAAACTATGCAAACCTCATTGCAGGTGCTGCAAAAGCCTTTTTACAGAAAGGTAGTCCCCTTTCCTCATAATTCACCTACCCTTTGATCCCCTAGGAATGACAGCACATAATACCTGATATATAAGATGCCTCTGTCCTACCTCTTCTGAAGAAACCCACGCTAGATCCTAGCATCCCTACCAATACCGCCCCATCACTGTCCCTTTCCTCATCAATATTTTAGACAGAGCATCTTACCTACAGATTAAGGCACACCTGTAATCCAACAACCTCCTGGGCCTGCGTCAGTCAGGGTTTCGACTGGACCATGGCATCGAGCCAGCCCTTCTTGACCTAAAGGCCCAACTGGATGAGATGAAAGATGCTGGAAAAATGGCTCTCTGCTTATTTTCTGACCTCTCAGCTGCCTTTGACTTAGTTGACCATCAAATCCTCTGTAATCAACTCTCTACAGCAGCCCATTTTTCTGAAGAAGCAACCACCTGGATCTCATCCTTCCTCGCTAACAGAACAGTGAGAGTTGTCTCATTTTCAGCATCTGCCCAGCCTGCCCCAGTCACTTTCAGAGCCTGCAAGGTTCATGCATCTCCCTATCCTTTACAATGTCTTCACAAAGCCACTGTTCAACCTTCTGGACTCCCAGGGTATCTCCTACACAAACTATGCAGACAATACTCAGATTCTACTACCCATCTCAGATGACTACACTATGGACACCAACACTCTTGGTGCAGTCTTTCATACCATCCAGGCTTGGATGGCATACCACTCAGTATGCCTCAATGATGATAAGAAGGATCTGCTCTTGGTTGGCTCACAGGCCCAGCTAAACAAACTCAACACTGCCTACAAATCATTCATTGTTGAGGGCATTTCCAGTCCAGTCTCTTGGGAAGTCAAAACTATCAGGGTTTATCTTGGCTCCAACCTATTATTAACCAAACAAGTAAATGCAATTGCCTCCTCTGCAGCCTAAGGTAATCAACGCCTGCAGACCTTTTCTCTCCCCAGACAGCTGTATCACTATCGCAAGAGCATTAATAGGGTCCAGACTTGACTATTGTAACTCTCTATTTGTTGATACCAGCGCCCACAACATCAACAAGCTGCAAATCATCAAAACAATTCCCCGAGAGTACCCTTAAACATCCCTAAAAAAGGTCATATATACACAACCAGAAGAAATGTGCACTAGCTGCCTATCCTAGACATCACCCACAAGTGTATCACTCAAACTGCAATGTAATTACCTGTCTTCCAAATTCAACAAAATATAAGCTTCCAGACCCACTCGATTGACATACTTGCATCGCTTCACCACTCCTAGATACAAACTTCAAACATCAGGTGGCCTCAGCTTCCCGGTGATAGCGGCCAATAAATGGAATGCCTTGCCACTTTTGCTAAGGTCAGAACACTCATACTGGGCCTTCCGTAAGCAACTCCAAACTTGGCTACTGTCACAGGATCGCAACTCTAAAGACACTCCCCAAATGTATGTTAGTTTTGGGCTCAAGATAACTTCCATGTATCATTGTATTAATTTTTGTGTACCTACTTTTCTCTGTGACCAGTGCCTTGATGCCTAAAGGCTTACTTAGCACGCTCTATAAATGTCAAAATAAATAAATAAATAAATAAATAATGATAACTTGTTCTGGAAAGTATGTTTCCTTTGAGAATGATGCACAGTGCTCTGCTGGACCCATGGAGGACCCACTTTCTGTGCCTCCAGCAATAATCTGAAACCTAGGATAAAAGCCCCTTGCATGTGTCTACCTGCCCCTGTTGTGGGCAGCCTTCACACTCTTTGTTACCAGACAGTGGGTCAGTGAATACCTTTTCTACTTTGCAATGTAATGGTCCATCTTACAGTCTCTTGCCACAGTTATATTAACTCTAGAGACAAGCTTTTTAATGTCAATATCAAGCAACAGAGAAATATGACATGTTTGAGATAGCAGTGCGGATGGATTGTGGATATTAACCATCCTCTCAAACCATCTTTCAGTCACCATCAACATTCTCTGCTTCACCTTCCTACAGACACATTGCCCCCTTTAGACCAGGTTATGGGGCAACATACTTCTTGGGGAAATTTGGGGAACGTTGAGGAATCCATTCTCTACCTTTTAGCTTTTCTGCTCTGTATCTAATTAACCTACCTAGGAAGAACACTCTACATGGTGTCTGTAAAATTCTGAAGTCAATGTTGTGTAGCTACCTCAGCACCAGGTGAGTCAGGGGGAGAGTTGTTTTTGGCCCGTGTCAGTGTATGCTTTGTGAACGAGTTTTGGGACCTGTGGGGTGCACTGAGGTAGGTTTCTGGGAACAACAATCAGTAATTCTGAACTCTACCCTAAAAAGGAATCTCTGGTAAATGCTATTCTTTACATAATGCTGTTGCTCTGTAGCACAGAGGTCAAAACAAATCCCACTGGGTGTGTTACTTGTATTAACAAACAATTGGCTTTCACCCTACCAACCAACATTCTGATAAATGTGAAGAGAGTAACTGGTATTTTCTTATATCTAAAAACTCTTTCACCAAGTAACCAGTTCATCCCTCCCATAAACATTGGAACTTGGCTTATGGCTTGACAGTGTCTAATTTTGATAGTGAAATATGTCTCCACAGTGGCCAGTGGTAGGAGTGTGGGTAAGCGGTGGTCTTAGTTTGCCTTGTGGTTTTCATGCCTTGTAATGAGTTGTAATGCATTGGTATGCCTTTAATGCCTTGGCATGCCATGATATGCCATTAATGCCTTGATACATGTGGCTTCTTGACTGGCTGTACCCCTTACTAAATTGCTCCTCATTCTACCTTCCCTCATATATGATACAGAGATCATCGAGCCACTCACACACTGCAAGTGACACTAGCAAATACCCTTCTCCTCTGCACATATTAAAACCACCCACACTCTACAACTCGTACACTAGCTTTTCAACCAAAACACTCCAGCAACCTTCGACTAATCCAGGCCTTCAGGGCAGAACTCATTAGTAGGAAAAACAGGTAAGTTACCTATATCTGTAGCTTCTTGTATGCCCTTGCTGAAAGTGCTCTAGCAGCAGACAACGCCTGGGTTTTTTATGATTTGTACAAAACCACACAGCAGCAAAACAATGTTGCACTAACCTTCTGCTCCTACTCCCCAAAGCCAACATATTTTTTGTATCACCCAAATTACCAAAAGGTAATGCAAACTGCAGCAGTGGGCTACATAAAACCCAATATTATAATATAATATAAATTAAGATAAACAGTAGAGTGAATTGTAGATCCTGATGGCTTTCATTCTGACGTCTGGCATTCTGCTCAATGGAGCATGACTGAAAATAAGATATTTCTCAAATTAAATAAATGTTTCTCAAGTTTAGGCACAATTAGGTCTTCCACTGTGAGTTTTTTTAATGCTGTCCAGGGCACACTGACATCAAGTGATGGGAAGTGTGGCAAGTTGGTGGTGGTATTGGCATCTATGTTCTTGTGGATCTTGTTGATGTTAAAGGTGAAGAAGGAGGTGATGGCAGTGGCTTTCTTTGTTTCTGGTGAGGTGGTGTTTTTGAGGTCTTCCATGAAAGTTTCTACTGGAAATGTCTTAAATGATCTGACGGCTAGTTCTCTGGGTCTCTGTTGGCAGAGCTGGACAGGGGTGGTGTGCAGAATGTCTAGATGCACACAAAACTCTATTGTGGCACATTGATAACCATCAAAACAACCACTTGGTTATCTTGAACCTTTCTGCAGCCTTTGTCACCTTGGAACACCAAATCATCAATCATGGATAGGCTGGTCTCTATCACCCGACCCACATGTCAATCAATGTTAATCTGTTGTTGCCTCCTTGGTTTGCCACTCGTTTTTCCCCTACATAATCAACCATCCAGCCTTTTATCTTGTTCAGTTGGTTAGCTGCTGCAAGAGACTCTACGTCATGTGACATTTGCTCCACCCACCCGCGTAGCATTGCCTATTCCTAGCCAATCTTAACTGTTAAATCACAGTGTGTCTCTAGCTGTGGCATCTGAAGTGCATCTGAAGTGAAGGGCAGACAATGAAGGGCAATTATTGTATGGACATGTTTTGACAGGGAGGACCCAGGAAAAGAACTCTTGCTCCTCAAATGTAAGTTATACTCCCTCAAATATGTTTTCCACCTTCTCTCCAAACAGTGTGTCCCCACCATCTCCACTCACGCCACCCACCAGCAACATCATGGACACCACATCAAAACAACCTCATTCACGTCAAAGCTCATTAACACTTCATCATCCACCACTACAAAAAAACTGATGGTAGCCAACATCCAATCAACCACACAGCAGACACCCCCAACCTCATCACAATACACAACTTGAATTCCATCTTCTTTACCAAAACCTGTATGTTATCCAATTCCATCTATATCACAGACATAATCCTCAAAAATGGCTGCAGCAATAATAATAATACTCTATATAAATAAAAATGTAAATGTTCATTTGTTCAATATCTTAAATCTCCAAAAGTTCTTCACCGATTGCTTTGAAATTTTGACACAATATTGCTTTCGAATAGGTGCATGTTTTTTATACCTACTATAAATAGATGTCACACGTAAAAGCAACACACGCTATACCGAACATTTTACTGCAAAAAAGCGTCATCTGTTGGACGTAAAAGCAACACACGCTATTTTACAATTCCATTTCAATGCTCAAATACGTGCCGAGGAAGCAGCAGAGCGACGTGCAGCCAGACTTTAGGATGCACGGTTGCGAGCACAGGGATCGCGTTCTGCAAATTCAGATCTGCTTCGTTCTCAAGAAAATGAACACTACAGGCGAGAGTGGCTGAAAGACATCAACGAGAAACAGCAGATCAGTGTCAAACACAACTCCGTGCTCAGCAATCATGCGATTACAATCGCCTTGCATTCCGGTACAACCCAGCTGATGATTATAGTTTGAGCCGGCATGTTCTCATCGGCACCATGACTGAAGTGAGTCCTTATTGCAAGGCTATGAAATTTAATGGAGAAACCAAAGGAATGTGTTGTGCCGCTGTGAAAATTAAACTGCCTCAACTTGGAGAAACGCCACAGCCATTAAAAACTACCCACAAGCATTGTCAAATTAAACATATTAGAAACGTGTGCTTTCTCTTTTCTTTCTTTTCCATTAAACCAGACTGAGCCACAGCAACGCCTGCCCTGGGACAGCTAGTAATAATAATAAATGAAAATAACTCAAAGCTTTTTTCACAACTTCCATGACAGTTCAATGAGCTTTCCTATTGACTTTGCGAAGGTAAAGTTAATATCAGAATTTGACACCTACCACCTTTCCTCCATTGATGAGTGGAGAGACTGGACAAGCCCAAATATATTACCACTCTCAACAACACCAAAGAGAATTGGCAGCTGTCACTCCACCCTCACGATAAAGACATAGGAGGTCATTACGACCTTGGAGGTAGCCATGCCGCTATTTGCGGCATGGCTACTCCCATTCCGGGTACCGGGTCTGGGTTCCTAGAATGGGGAAATATCGGGCCATTCCGACCTTGGAGGTCCCGGTATTCCCCCATTCCAGGAACCCATCCCCATTCCCATTTGCGCCCCCGTACTCAATGGGAATGAGGAGCATGCTAACAACGGTAATAACAGGCCCGTTGTTAGCATGCTGGACCGCTCACGGGACCCGCTAAGGATGCCTGGTAAAACCAGGCATCCTTAGCGGGTCCCACGAGCGGAACTCGTAATGAGGCGGTGGGGGCTAACGGAACAGGCAGCTCTACCAGCCTGGTTAACCCCTACCGCCAGGGTTGTAATGACCCCCATAGTCACCTTTTCCACCCACAAGTTCTTTTTCAGGTTTTGGTATGACCATTAAGACTGCGTGATGCATAAACTACCTTCCAAAGTCTTATGGATCCTCTATTGTTCCACCAAAAAGAATATGCCAGAGCATACCTTACTGGTCAAATTATCCACAGTACAATGTGTTCGATTAACTTAAAACACTAGAGGTGTATTTGGTACACCCCAGAGATGCTGATTTTATTGCCAGTCATTGACTGCCAATGAAAGCCCAGATTGAGTTTAAAACCCTAACTCTTTCCCACAAGTGCATCCACAATGAGGTGCCCACCTACATCAACATCAGTCTCTCCCAGAAACCTCTGGGCCGTTCTCGAAGATCAAGCTCCAGTATCTCTTTGGTTACCCTAGATATAAGAACAAAAGGGCAGGAGGCATCAGCTTTGGGGTCAGCACGCCAACACTTTGGAAGACTCTCCTTGCAAAAAAAAGCATGTAAAAAAATGTTTCTTTGATAAGTATGAATAACGATTTGTATTTATTGTACCTTTTCTACTTTCTTACTGTACCACACATTGTGATACCACTGGGTTTGAGTGTTACATAAATGGTATAAAGAAAAAAAATAAATAAATAAAATGCATCCACTTCATCATTCATTTTTGTTAGGCAGATTCATATGCAGTACCCTTTGGGAACACCACACACAATTAAGACTACAAGTGCAAGTACAAATTCACCTTTGGTACAAGCCTGTACTACACAGTAAAGTGGTAGTGATGGCTGAGCAGCCAGACTTATCTCAAGAGTAAAGTCAGCAGTATCAGAAGTTACACAAAGGACAGCAATTGCTATGGTTCAAACAAACACTGACTCAAGGTTTCTGAGTAAAAGAATATCCATTTATTTACACCATCAGTTATAAAACAGTTCATTAATATAAAGCAGACACTCACAATCTTAATATACTACACACGACACAATGATTTCTGGACAAGTTAAGCTCAAAATGAAGTGTGAGCAAACTGGCACTCCAGTAATTTAAAAAGGGAGGGAAAGACAAGGTTATTCAAAATTAAGCAGCACCAACAAGAAAGTAGGCAGGGCAATCTAGAAAAGGCTTACTACAACTAGGATTCACATCAATAGGCCTAGGCCAATGTTAATGGTTCAGAGTCTTTGCAGAGGATCACACAGTTCAGAGTAGTTTGCAGCTAAGTCTTTGCCAAGAGTTCGAAATAAAGTTGGTCGGAAGAAAAGTTATTTAAAAGAGTAGAGAAGGACAAGCCCTCGCATTAGCGAAAGATTTCAAACATTTTCACTGCGGTCGGACGGAACGAACGACCGGATTTGAACAGTACCTTAGTAGAAGAAGAATGCTGTAGCTAAAGCAGATGTTCCTGGCAGGTCCTGCAGGCTCACGGTTCCTGAAACAACTGTCGGACTGACAAGAAGGAGGAAGACTGGAGGGTCGTGCACTGCCCAGGGAAGAAACCAGCAGCAGAGCAAAGCGCCGAATAAAAGGTATGCTCCTTAAACCCCAAACAGGGTCTGGTCCTCCTGGCAATCCGGTTCACTGCAGCGATGCACAGCAAATTGGACCAGGGGAGGGAGGTCTTGCTTGGTGTTTGGCGAACTGGTTGGTCCCACCAGCTCAAGGGAAGAAGATCCCTTGCAGATCTTCTCTGTCGTCGATGTTTAGGAGATTCGGACCCGCAGCAAGGCTTCACCGGGAGGGTCAGTATTTGCAGTAGTCCTCTTCCTTCAGCTTCTCTTCGGTTCTCTCGATCCAGTGGCGACTCTGCCTTCCAAGTCCCAGAGATTTGCTTTTTATGCAGTTTTCCACCATTCACACAGCATGGCTGTCAATCACACAGCAACTGAAAGGGCAGTCACCTAGCCAATCAAACAAGAGTGTGACTTGGGTCTCCAAGGAGACCCTGTGCAGGGGGCCTAAAACCCCTCCCTCACATCCTGTCCACCCAGACACTCAGGTGCCTAATGAGGGCTCCTGTGCAGCCAAATCTTAAAGAAAGGGGAACGAAATAATGTTCCATGAGAAGCAGACAAAAAGGGATAAGCTTGTTTTGTCTTAATAACTGGCATCAACATGGTAAGAACCAGTTTTTGTGCAACCAATAAGTAGCCACCTTCTAATTTGATAACCATACGCATGCTCTTACTGTAGTGCATGGTAATTTTGTCTCCATAGACCTAAACATATTGAGCACGTCTGCACGGGTCATACACTGAGGATCTCTGAGCTAAGATTGTGAGCTGTTTTGGCTAATGTACATGTGATGCCTAAATAAATCACACATCACACCGTCATAAGTTTGGTAAGATATCTATTCCTTTACCCTAATCAATTGTGAGATATGGCAAATAGTGAGCCACACATTCCCTCTTATGTCTATTGGCCTCATTACACGGTAGGCGGTAACCATGGCGCTATTAGCACCATGGTTGCTGCCGGTTTTTTACCGTGTCCGCCTTGTTGGATGGCGGAATTACTGCCCTACTCCAAGGTGAGCGGGGGCGGTAATTCCCCATTCACCAAGGTTCTTCCCATTCCCATTTTTGCCCCCATAGGGCATAATGGGAATGGGGACGGTGCTAATTACGGTACCGCAAATTGTGGTACCGTAATTAGCTCCGAGGTCCCTTTGTGGCACCCTACTTTAACGGCTGGTAAAACCAGCCGTTAAAGTCGGGTCCCACAAAGGGAACTCGTAGTAAGGCGGTAGGGGTTTACCGGTACCGGTGCCCTTACCGGTACCGGTAAACCCCTACCGCCTACCGTGTAATGAGGCCCTATGTCTGGTCATTTTTCACAGACTGGAATTTTTCCCGGAGTATTTTTTCACCCCATCTGCATCTGAAGACGTGGACTCTCAGATCTTGTGCCCTTGTGCACCTGACTACGGTAAACACAGTGATCACCAGAAGCAGTCTCTCACGAGAGACACACTCAATAAATAATGCATTAATAGCCATTAGAATTTATGTAACTAGAGTCTTTTAACCCCACAAACTCATGACACGATGTTCTGTCTATTTCATTTGACAGAACACATAGGATCTCTCACATATACTTGTTGTCTCTGTCCTGAGGAAGGCCGACCCAACTGCGGCTACCTGAAATAGCCCTGAGGCCGAAACACAGTTGTGTTGACCTATTACTTCATACATCCATCCTGTTATTTACACATACTTGGACACTTTACACTGCAATGACTTTATCATTTTGCTGTGTCACTCTCTGTAATGATAAATATGAAATGTAATTGCCTAATTGTAAACTGAAAGATTCATGTTTGGTTTTCTCTATTTGTACACTATGTCTAGATGTTTTTTGTACTTTTGAGTATCCCATGCTGACTTTGATTAGTTGTAGTTAATCCTGGCTACTTATGTATGTTTGAATCTGAATTAAAGTAGCTGTCAGATTTTTTCACTTTTTTGTGTAGACTGACTGTTAGGATTTAGTGTCGATTTGCTTGTGGGGTTGACATGTCCTTGTTCAATTGTGTTTTATATAACAGGTTTGAAGTAAGGGTGATGATGCTGGGGTCTCATTTCTGTTCATCTAAGGTCTCTTTATTAAGTTTGTATGTACATTACATTGAAGTACATACAACTAGAAACATGGAGACCAACCGGTGCCCACCACCCAGGTAACTCTTCTAACTGGTACTGGTGGAAATCCTGGGGCAGGGACCCTCCACCACATACACACATTCCACAGCTGACCTCATCCACTCTTTCATCACATAGGTAGGCATACATATGCTCAGAGAGGGGGCAGAGAAACCACATGCAACACACCTCCCTTTCTACCAATGACTCATCCATGCACTGTACACACCCACATATTTTCACTAAGGACACCACTAAGTTATCCACTACAGGCAGAGAATAAGATGGAGAACCAGAACACAGTCGATACAATGCCATCAATCAAAAAACCAGGTGCAAATGTGTGCAGTGGCAAAAGTACTTAACTACAAAATCGTGGATGAAAGGGATGTTCCCAACATTGGAAAGCTGGATGAAAATACTGATTTGGGGCAACTTCCAGGAAAGCACACTAAGAGAGTCAGTGTATCCGAGAACCAGTCCTGGGGACTGCTGGTGGCACTTCTTGGAGTACCTTGAAAAGTCCACATCAGGAACACATGCATAAGTCAGGAATCCGTGGCCAGTCAATGAACTCTGTGATATCAACAATATTAATATGATTGGAACAGATCATTTGGTGTAAACATTTACAGATGTGCTTCATGATGCCACATGCAATGTACCACATTAATTGTAATAAAAAAAATTTTTAAACTAAACTGACACTCAATCGCCCACTAACTACAGAGAAAAGTCACATGCCAAACACAATGCCACTCATTCAACACACTCAGAGATTTACTCTCCTAATTTGCAAGGCCATATGACTGCAATATTTTTTTTTTTTCCAGGTGTATTAGAGGGAACTTCTCAACACCTTTTAAACAAAGAACTTGAGCCAACTGCTCATCATCTCTTTCATTTTTTTTCAGCCAACTGCTCATGAAGGTTTCTCACATACACATGAGCCAACTGCTCATGTTTCCTCACTGCACCAGGTATTGACAGTACTTTAGGGAAACAATCACACACATTCATCTTTCCCAAATATGTTTGGGCCAAATGTGTGGGGAGCAGCGGGGAAAGGGGATGTTATTTGGAGTGAGAAAATGAGAAGGAGGAAACTAAGAAAATAAAGTTAGACTTGGAATGGGAAGGTAAGTTTGGGCATTAAGAAGCTGTGGTGGGGGAGCAGCCACCAGAGACCCACTGCCCCCAGTGAAGTCCAACCACTCAGTGAGGGCTTTAAAGAGAGGTAGGTTAAAACAGGGTCGGACTGGGGCATGCAACTGTCTCAGGCACCAATGAAAAAGTGGCCCAGAGTTGCAAATCTGTTTACAGCACCACCCAAAACATAGTCCTTGAACTTGGCTGGCATCCTCCTATTCCGCCTCAGATAGCTAATGTCACTACTGTCACTCTTTGACCCTTCTCCCCCACACACAGGCTCGGCACCACAACCGGGTCAATGCCCCTCACTGGCTTGGTTAATCTCTCGCTGACCCCGTCATCACTCCTTTCGCCCCCACATACAAACATATCGGGAATGCTCTCCTCACTCTCTCTGTCTCACGAGCTCCTGGCACACCCCTTCTCAACCACAACAGCCCACCTCATACTCCACCTGGATTCATCTTCCAATTTCACATAACCTCGCCCCACCTTCACAACTAGGCGAGGTTGCATATATACACTGGTACTCTTGGGCACATGTCGGGGATTCTTTATTTGCACACGGTCACCTACCTGCACAGACAAAGGTTTCCTGTGACCATAACACTTCCTGACCATCTCCTGCTTCAAGCGGACCCGCTCCAGTACCTCCTGCATATTTACACCAGAATATGCACCACCACCCAAAGCAGGCACCCTTAGTTTGGTACCAGGTTTTCTGCCGCACATCATCTCAGATGGCGAGCACCCCATAAACATAGAAGGCGTGCACCTATAAGCCTTAAGAGCCTCTGACATAACACTCCTCCAACACAGACCATTTGCCACAGCTAATTGAATAGCACCATTAATGAACCTGTTCATTCTTTCAACCAATCCGTTCGCCTCAGGATTGTATAAAGCAATTTTATGCTGACGTATCCCCATACTCTTCATGATTTCTCGTATATGCCCCGAAACAAATTGCACATCGTTGTCAGTGATGATACCCACTGGCACATCCTCTCTATCAAACACCCTTTTGAGAAACACCACCACCTTCTCTGCAGTCACGGTCTCCAAGACAGTTTCTTCTACCCACCTCGAGGTGTAATCTACAAGAACCACAATAAATCGAAGATCACCACCTAAAATGTCCATGAGACCCATGACGTCAACTGCAACCTTCGCCCTCACTTCACCAGGTACCTCCACCAGACACACTGGTTGTGGCTTAGGCACCTTACTGCTGTCATTGATGGCACACACTACACACTCTTTCACCTCCACCTCCACATCACTGTCCATTCCAGGCCACCAGTAGGATTCCCTCAACTTCCTTTTTGTCAAGGATCTACCCAAATGCCAAACCAACAAGCCTGCTCCTTAGGGACACGGGAGGCACCAACCTCTGACCTCTGGTAATGCCCCACCGGCCTTCTGACAATTCGTTCCACACATGACCATAACCATTGTTCAACTCCTTATCCATGTCACCATTCCTAAGTGCACCTCTAATTTTCGTCAGAGTAAGGTCAGCAGCACTTTCCTTATCCCACCCCTCCTTATCAATAGCAGGAATCACATTTGCAATCTTGGTGGACTCCTCCACATCCACTTGGTAGCCCTTCACTCTGCCAACCGAAATAGGAAGGCGAGATAAACATTTGGCCACTGCATTCTTGGTTCCTGGAATATATTCCACTTTAAATTTTAATTCTCGCATGTCCACCATACATCTAGAGATTCTGGGAGAAGCATTGGACAAACCCCTGGTGGTTAAGACGTGCACAAGGGTTTTTATGGTCAGTCTGTAAGATATACGGGACACCCCATAAAAAGGTCCTAAAATGTTCCGAAGCCCAAACTGCAGCCAGTGCTTCTCTTTCAATCACTGCATATCTCTGCTCAGCGTCTCTCAATACTCTTGAAGCAAACGCTATAGGACAGTAACCTCTGTCATCCCACTGCTCAAGAACTGCCCCGATGCCCACTTCGCTGGCATCAACAGTCAAAACTGTCATGTTTTTCGGTGAAAATGAACCCAATGATGGGGCATGATCAACCTCCTCCTTCAACCTTTCAAATTCCTCCTGACAATTCTCATACAATGCAAAACAGACACCCTTCTTTAAGAAGGCCCTCATATTAGCTATCTTTTAAACACAGGAGGCAATAAAACAACCATAATACTCGGTTAGGCCCATAAAGGACCTAAGTAGTTCCTTGTTAATGGGAGTGGGTGCTTCCTTCATCACCCTTACTAGACCTTCCTTAGGGTGAATACCAGTCGGATCCAAATAGGTGACACTAGGCACCCCCACATTGCATTTGGCCCACTTCATTGTCAGGCCACTTTCCCTTAACACTCCCATCACCTTCAATACCCTTCCATTGTGCTCACAATGGTCTTTCCCCCAGACTAGGATAACGTTCTGAAAGTACTCGACACCTGCCATTCCCCCAAATAACGTTTGTATAAGTCTCTGGAAAACTGCCGACGCCAAAAAGAACGGCATTCGACAAAAAGGAATAGCACCAAAAGGGGTCACGAATTATGTTAAAGGTTGTGACTCCACATGGTGGTCTGTTTGGTGGTAGGCTGAAGGTAAATCGAATGTAGAAAAACACGTGGCCTTTCCCAAGTGCTAGCAATTCATTTATGTTGGACAAAGGGTGTCTGTCCACCCATATGTTGGCGTTAAGCTCCCTTAAATCCACACACATTCTCATTCCACCGTCCGCTTTGTGGGCAAACATCATGGGAGCTAGCCATTCTGAACTTTCCACTTCCTCTATTATCCCGGCCTCCTGGAGTTTCACCAATTCATTCTTGAGCCCCTCTCGAGCCAGCATGGCTACTCTCCTCACCTTGTGCACACTGAGCACTGCACCCCTCTTGAGTACAATTTTATGAGGAAAACCCCTTCAATTTTCCTAGGTCTGAGGGAAAACACATCAGGAAAGGCCTCCTTCAGATATTCCACTGTTATCACTCCATGCCTGGGCACGTTTTCTCCTACACCCACACTCAAGATGGAACAGGCTTTCCCAGATGGATCTTCACTTGGAGGGCAGCCTGCTTGTCCCACGCCACCACTGAGTTCCCCTTGTGGACCACATACAACTTCCCTCAGGTGGAGCGCCCCCAAACTCAATATCCCAACACCTTAATTGGAAAATGCCCATATGCACACGGGTTGATGTCAGGCGGTAATAAGTTAGCCACCTCCTTATGATCACTTGCTACATACAACTCAGGGGAAATCATGGTGTAGGGTGACCCAGTGTCAATCATCATCTGCATTTGCACATCATTCACGGTCAAGGTGGCCCACGAACCATTCTTCTTTTGGCCTGTACGCAAACTCAATAACACTCCTTTGTGTACTCCCTCATTCCACTGCTCAGGGGTAGTATCGCTCACATAACCCACAACAGACACACTCTCCTTTTCTGGCTCCACCATCTTAACGATCTGTCTCTTCTGGATGGCACTTCTACACACCCAGGCAAAATGCCCTCTCCCCCCTAAACTTTCTGCATTCTGCATTGGTAGCAGGAGACTCCCTTGAGCCAGCGGCGTTTCCCCGCCACCACATCTCCTACAGCCTTCTCTTTGGATAAACATTCCTCTATTGTCCTTGGCCCTTCCCTTCTGATCATCCGATGCTCTTTTGGTCACTATGGCATGTACACTCTCATTTTTGTCGGTCACTTCATGGACACTCTTCTTTGACTCCTCTATGGCTCTCGCAATTTCTATTACTTTGTCTAGGGGAGGATCCCTTTAAATCCAAAGTCTCTCCCTCACCCTGGAATCACTGGCCCACATCACTATCTGGTTGCGGATATACTCATCTGGCACCCCCGTGAACTTGCAGGATGCTATGAAATGCGTAACGCCATTATGTATATGTCGATACTTTACCCAGCGGCTTGGGCTCTTGAAAAGAAGTTATTTCTTTCTAACACCACATTTGTTCTTTTCCCAAATCGTGACTCCAGTTTTCCCAAGGCAGTCTCATAGGCCAACACAATTCCTTCGCCCCCTACTCCATCACCATCATATGGAGCGCGCACATCTTGCCCAGGGAGATGCCTAAAAACCGCCAGGCCTTCAGTTCCCAGACAATTTAAAAGGGCTGCCTCTTTATCATCATCGTTTAGTCTGGCACCCCCTGCTGCCCTCAAACAGACTTTAAATGTGTGCATCCACAAATTCCAAGGGATGGGAGGCTCCATAGGGCTGGGAAGACAGGCTGGCGGTGGGCACGCATTATTCTGCTGCATGTTTGTCCTTTAGCTTGAGATTGGGGTTTCAATTATGCTCGCTGTAACAGTTGGTACTGATGGGCCCAGTAATTGCCTTTTTTTTTTGTTGCAATGTCCCTTTCTCAAAAATAAAACAAGACTGCCTTCCTTAATTAATGCTTTATCTTTGCATTCATGGAGTGGGTGATTTACTGCTCTGCCTCTTCACTTCCATTTCTGGTCTGAAGTGCCTCCTAGCTTTCATTGCTAGGCAATGGCAACGCTTTGCATAGCGGATTGATTACTGCCATGCCGTCCTCTGTAATACGAGCGTCTGCAAATGCTCCATTGCTGGGGCCCCACCCGCAGGTCACAGTCCTTCCTCTGATTACGGGAGGGGAAGGGGAGTTCTCTCTTACCTCCGGTAGCTTTCCCCTCCCACGCTGCCTTATGCTTGTGTCCGCCGAGCACCGCTTGTTATCCACGCTCAACCCCTGCAACTCCAATGGGGAAAGCACGGTGACGGCGGTCCGGGTTGCTTTGCCGCCGGCGCTCGACCCTAAACACTTCAAAGTGGAGCGCGGGCAGCAGTCTCAGCGTCTCGCTGTCCTGCCACTGCAGTCGCTGTCCTGCCAGTGGTCTCGATCACAGAAAGCTTGGCTTTGGGTTGCCGGCAGCTGTAGTGCCTCTGCCGGCGCAGCCCTGCTGGACTATTCTGAGCACTGTTTCTTCTTTTCACACATAGGTTCACACAGGGTGTGCTGACAGCGATCCTCGTCGCCACTGTAATGATTTGAGGATGCTGGTGGAGGTTTTAAGGAGATTTATTGTCAGCACAATCCTGAGCCCAGCAGGACTCATCCAGCAGCCAACCTCAACTGTCCCCCAGTAGAATCTAGAACCCCCACTACAAGTAAAGACGAAAAACAGCACCCTCTCCAAGGTAAGGATTCCAGCTACACTACACTTCTTCCCCCCTAGAATTCCAACAAACACACAAAACACACACACACACACACACTACGCACCCCCCCACACATACAACACACTGAAACTGAAGCAGTTTAATTTACAGCACCACCCAATACATAGTCCTTGATTTTATGGTTACTTTATCTAAAGTCCCTTTATGAAGTTCTTGTGTACATGACATTGATGTACATACAAGCAGAGACATAGAGACCTAGGTAAATCTTCTAATTGTCACTCGTGGAACACCAGGGACAGGGACCTTCCACTAGATACACACATTCCACATGTCACCTCACTCGCCTTGACTTCACACAGATAGGCATACAAATACTAAGGGAGAGGGGCAGGGAAACCAGATAACACAAGGTAGTTGAAAGGAGAAACATAGCAAGTTGAAACTCGTAGGCAGAGGCAATGAGAAAGTAATTCAAAAGTGAACCAATGCATGCTGGCACTTGGAAAAATAGATCATAGAACCATCCAGAAAGTGACTGAAAGGAGAAACACTGGTACCTGAAACCCAGAGGGAATGTTTTTTTGGCCACGCTGAGAACATGATTGCAAATTGGAATGCTTCAGAGTAGAGTCCTACTACTGTTTTATGATGTCTGTGAATGTGTTCTTAATTTATCTCGGCCGTCCCTGTCTTTTGATTAGCATTTTGTGACACTTGATTATTTTACTGCAGCCTAATAATGGTTCCGTTTCACACAGCCAATCATGACCTAATGTACCCTTAGTTCCTTTCTTATTTGTGAATGTTTCTTCTCGAGGTTTTATTTTTATGCTTTTATTCTCGGTGACCTTGAATGCTTTTTTTCTAATTAACATCTGGTATTGTCCCTGACTCCATTGTGAAATGTTATGCATCCTCCACATGTAAAATAAAGCTATTATGAAGATCATTAGGAATTTTCTGTTTGAAGGACAAGAACATCCTGATTCAAAACAGACTTTTAATAGCATGCAGCACAAGTAGTTTGCGGTTGCAGACAGTCTCCATGCACATATGAGCACATTCAGCCCAGCTCTGCACCTCTGCAAGTGCAGTTAGCACTAGGGCAATTGTTGGCCGGAGCAAAAATGTAATCATTCAATGTATTTTTGCCACTAGACAAAGCTTTAGGATTAGGGCAAGCAAGCATCTCCCGGGTGCAAAAAGGGAGTGGGAGAATATGGGCCTGATTTACAAAGCATTTTCAATGGGATTTTCCCATTGCAAAATGCTCTTGTAAATCAGGCCCTATGTTTTCGCACCAGAGCAATTTTGACGCACAAGGCCGAAACATGTCTGGGGATGCTTACGGTCTCCTGCAGAAGGGATGTGACCAAGCAGTTTGGGCTGGACTGGCACTTTTGGGTTGGGACCAAGCCTGAATTGCATATGCTTTTCCCCCTTCTTTAATGGCTTGGCAGGCTAAAGAATGATGGTCTGGAGGGTTGCCCAGAGCTGCGCAAGAGGTTATGATTAATGCAAAACATTCCAGCCATCACCTTTTGTTTTGCTTCAATGTTGACCCTTGAGCTACTTACACCTGCAGTTTGCACCAAACACGTCTTGTATCTGGCGAATCAGTCCCATTCAAATGTGCTTCGTTTTATACTTCTGACCATCACTAATAACTCTTTTCTCGTTTCTTTTCTTTTCTCGACCTCTTTCCGAACCGTCCTCCCTGGTTCCCTCCATGTTGATTACGTTTCCCGTGGCCTCCAGTTCTATAGCATTGTTGGATTCACAAGGTATGGTTTGTGTTGTTATCGTTCCAAAATAAAGGAAGAATGGATTCCGAGGACGAAAATGTCAAATTTCAAGGGCTGCATTTCGCTGCATATATATGTGTGTGGGGGGGGTGGGATAGGTAAGGGTAATACGCAATGTGAGTGGGTATGGGGGAGCTGGCTGTTGGTCCCCCGCACATATATATTCAGCGAAATGCTTTTACCTACATTTTCGGCCTGTTTTTTTTTCTTCTCACAGTCACATAGATCCGTTTGCGTGCAGCATCTGTGGCGATTGCTTGGAAGGAGCAGCAATCCAGGAGAACAGTAAGCAGTGACAAATTAGCATCTGCATTTAAAAAAAACCTGAACCCGTGTATAAAAGACACATACTGGGGATTTACGTTCCATGTCATTTCTATATAGGTCCAAATGAATGCTTTGAGCATATTCGGTGTTCACTTGAATGCATGATTTATTGTGGTGTGAATAATATTCCTCTTCAGTTTGGTACACAGAGAGCAAAAGTGCTCTCGGCAGATGCTGCCAGCGGGAGAATTACCCTTGAGTGAGGGTAGCTGATTTGTACTTGCGTTTACGATGCCCCAATGAGCCCAGGGGGAGGCTCTGGAATGATGAAGTGTTGCGGGTAGCAGAGCATATGCAGGGCCAACCACGGACGTCATTTCACCAAAATGCCTGGGGTAGTGGAAGTGACATCACACGACCCATGACCTCTGATGACAATGCAGGAAGTGATGTAATTTGACCCCACCCCAAATTGACATCACGGGAAGTAATGGAGCGAGCACAACATTTCACCCCTTGGCAAAACATGAAGTGGAATCACATAGCAGTGTTCCTAAGTACACTACAAAACATATGGGTACGTTATAACTATAATGTGATATACATTTCATACAAGAATGGATCACCATGTGTATCGTTAATAGTGTGTATAGGCCCATATTACCAAATTACTGAGAAGGCAAGAAGACGTCCAAGGCCAAATGATAATGATGTGTTATTATGTAGAACTTACGCTTAAGTGCTTTATATAGAACAAATATACATACAATATCACCCAACCTGTGTTGCTACTCATTTAGCAACCTCAGAAGAAAAAAAGGCTGAGTTGAGGTGTTTAACAACAGACTAAATCAGTGACTCACGCCCTGAAGTGTGCCTCAAACAAACCTTTCATGAGTCTAGCAATTATTGTATACAATTCCAGAAAGACACATTATTTGTTATTCCAATTCTTTCTTATTTAGAGTCACTGCTCAAAGCGTTCCACTTTCGGAACCCAATGTTTTTTATTAGGCCTGAGCAAGAAAGCCAGCTGATCTGGGTGTTCCTCAGCCCTTTAAGATGAGTAGCACTAGCCTGGAGATGGATGGGGATGCAGACCTCACTCATACATCAATAATTGAAACGACTCAGGTATTTGGCAAAAATGATAAATGTCATGATCGCAGTCAATGAGCTCAGTGTACAATTTGAGGCATCCCAGCTAAGCCTGGAACATTACCTCAGTCAGTGGGTCTAAAGTGGGTGTTAGACTGGCATACATGGCATTTGCACCACTCCCAGGATCAGTTTCCATATACTCTCATAGTGTTAACATTGGCCTTATACTCCAAACATGGCTTCCACAAGATCCAATTTATATCTGACAGCGCGTTCCATTGATATTGTAGAGTGAGCTACTTAATCCCTGCCTCCTCTGAAGGGTTACGCTACCAACGCTTTCTCCTCACAGAACCTGTCAAAAGGAGAGAAATATTAAACATTAATTTTACAAAAAAAGACAACAGAATCTCATTGTTTATAGAAAAAATTTACCGGACCGTAGTTTTCTTCGAAGCAGTATTTTCAGTCAGCAGTGGTCGTTTATTATCACAGCAGCTCCTGTCAAAAGTTCCTCTCACAGCCACAGCATCTCTGACTGCAGTTTTCTCCAAAACCGCAGCATCTTCAGTGAGAAGTTTTTTCCGCCGCCTGTGCATCATCCGAAAGGATTTTCCTCAGCTCACCGAAATCCTGCAGATAGAAAAGAGGTATTCAATTAACCAAAGAACTGAATAGAAAAATACAAACGAAAGTTAAATAAGCTTATGTACCTGAAGTAGTGCAAGTTTCTCTCAGCACAGTTTGTTCTGCATTTTTCCTGCAGACCGCAGGTATTCCGCATAGTTGAACTTACATTGTTAAAAGTTTCCTCAGCCTAAGTAACTTCATAGTCTTTCGCAGCCAAAAACCTTTCCGAAACCTGGAATCTGCAAAAGAAAGGTTAACTGTTAGAAAGAGAGCTCTCTCCAATGTAGGGATAATTACAATATATAAAGAATAGTGTTTTTACCAAAATACTTACCCAATGACATTTTCTGGAAAGGTGTAGGCATTTTCAAGGCAAACAGGAGTCCTCAGCATTCCAAGACTCCATTGTATTCCATTTCAACGTGCCCCCTGTAGAAACCAGGATGGAGAGCTCCACACATAATAAACACAGGTGAGAGGGGAGAATTACCAAAGTATATATATATATATATATATACTTGACAGAAAAGGCGGTGAGGGGAGTACTCTGGTTCCCAGCATGGTGTACCTTTCCACAGTCCAGTAGATCTTCTCCTCCAAGCGCTTTCATGCCTCTTGCAATATTCAGGGAGGCAGTCTGGTCAGGTGTTAATGGTTAGTACCAATTATGACCTCAGGGAATTCTGGTTGCTGTAGTTAATTCAAGTAGCCAGGAACCAACTCACCCTCCAATTACAAAGTGTAAATCCCCAATTGGGGGGATGGGGGAAAACCAACAGTGTGGGTCTCCTGAGTAGGGGCATGTCTCACCCCGGTGCCACCACTTCTGGAGCCCAGGACTCCCAAAAACATTTGACAGGAAAGGGGGTGAGGGTCGCACTCTGGTTCACAGCTTGGTGTACCTTTCCACAGTCCAGTAGATTGTCTCCTCCAAGCGGTTTCATGCCTCTTGCAATCTTCAGGGAGGCAGTCTGATCAGGTGTTAATGGTTAGTACCAATTATGGCCTCAGGGAATTCTGGTTGCTGTAGTCAATTCAAGGAGCCAGGAACCAACTCACCCTCCAATTACACAGTGTAAATCCCCAATTGGGGGGTGGGGGAAAACCAACAGTGTGGCTCTCCCGAGTAGGGGTATGTGTCACCCCGGTGCCACCACCTCTGGAGCCCTTGACTCCCAAAAATATTTGAAAGAAAAGGGGGTGAGGGGCGCACTCTGGTTTCCAGCTTGGTGTACCTTTCCACAGTCCAGTAGATCCTCTCCAATATCTATTATTTAGGCAGCACCTTCTCAGTAAATAGATGTTATAGCCAACCTATTGTTATTGTTATCATTTTTACGGAAAAGAAATCCAAAAAGTGCCCAAGTACAGATTCACAGGCTGAGAAGACATTACGCTCCCGAGGAGTACAGGTAAGTGTTACAGAACGCAATGCCATACTTAAAAATACTCCACCTGAGCGTGATGGAGGACACAGGAATTGATCATTTATCCCAGATCCCTGAACTTCTTGACCAGGTGAAGGACGCTTGCATATACACCAAGTTAGATCTCCGGGGGGCTTATCATCTGGTACGAGTTAAAGAAGGCGACGAATGGAAAACTGGCTTCCGTACTAAATACGGATTATTCGAGTACCAGGTGATGCCTTTCGGATTGTGTAATGCGCCGGCTGCCTTCCAATACTTCATGAATGATGTCCTTCGGGAACTCATCAATGTTTGTGTTGTCGTATATATCGATGACATTCTGGTGTACTCCTCTTCGGAATCTGATCACAGAAAACACATCAGGGCAGTACTTGAAAAACTGCGCCAACACAAACTATTTGCTAAATTGGAGAAATGTGTTTTCCATACCACAGAAGTCGAGTTTCTAGGTTTCATCCTGACACCCAAAGGAGTCCGAATGGACTCAAGAAAAGTGGATGCCATCCTCAAATGGCCATCACCTAGCTCTGTAAAAGGGGTTCAAAGCATGCTCGGCTTTGCCAATTTCTATTGCAGGTTTATCCCGGAATTTTCACGCATGGTACAACCCATTACTGCACTCTTGAGGAAAAATAAACGTTTTGAATGGTCTGAAGAAGCCGAGCAGGCCTTTCAGGATTTAAAAGCTAAGTTTACCTCTGCACCTATATTGAAACACCCGCGTCCAGATCTCCCTTATGTCGTCGAGACTGACGCATCCAGCCTAGCCATGGGAGCGGTCCTGTCCCAAAGAGATCCCGAAACCAACCAACTGCATCCCGTAGCATTTTGGTCCAGAAAATTCTCAGCACCCGAGGTTAATTATGCAATCACGGACAAAGAACTGTTAGCCATTAAGTCCGCTTTTAAAGCCTGGCGGCATTATCTGCTTGGCGCTCGACATACCATCACAGTGATCACTGATCACCGGAATTTACAGTATTTGAAAACCGCCAGGCAGCTCCGATGGGCTTTGTTTTTCGCTGAATTTGATTTCGTGATTACCTATCGACCTGGCTGCAAGAATGGCAAAGCAGACGCCTTATCCCGAATTGGAATGGGAGAATCTGATACAAACTCAGAACCAGTACCAATGATTCCCGAACAGAGGATTCTAGGCATGACTTCATTACAGACGGTTGAAGACATTCAAGCAAGAGTGAAACAACTCCTGGACCCTACAACCTTACAGGATTGGATACAAAAGGGATCAGAATTTACCATAGATAATGGTTTACCTCATTTCCAAGGACGCTTATTCCTGCCACATAAGGAATTACACGAACTAGTTATTTCCAGTTATCATGATACATTAATAGAGGGACACCCCGGTATTACCAAGACAGAGGAAAAGGTGAAACGACAATTTTGGTGGCCCTCTTGGCGAAAAGATGTTAAATCTTTTGTGATTTCCTGTGGTGTTTGCGCCCAAAATAAAAGTCAAACGAAAAGACCAGTCGGTCTCCTTCAACCTCTAGACATACCGCCAGCACCCTGGTACACCCTATCAATGGATTTTATTACGGACCTGCCTCCTTGTTCGGGGTACAATACTATTCTGGTAATTGTGGATTTTTTTTCCAAAATGGCCCACTTTATTCCTTTGAAAGGTTTACCTTCAGCTTCTGTCCTAGCCAAATAATTCCTCGAAAATATTGTTCGGCTACATGGATTCCCATCTATACTAATCTCTGACCGGGGAAGCCAATTAATTTCCCACTTCTGGCGCAAATGTTGTCAAATGGCGCAGATCGACGTAAGTTTATCGACCAGTCACCACCCTCAGACCGATGGTCAGACCGAGAGGACAAATCAGACCCTTGAGCAGTACTTACGGTGTATGTTACAGCAATCTGAAAGCAACTGGAAAGACATTCTTTGGATAGCCGAATACGCATATAATAATTCGGTACACTCTGGAACTGGCCACAGTCCTTTTTATACTTTGTTTGGGCATCACCCTCGAACCTCAAACCTTGACTCACCTCAGAACCTCGGAATGCCTGCAGTAGAACATCTGCATTCTACAATTACCCAAGCCTTCAAAGAGGCAACTATGCATTTACAACAAGCCAAGAGAAAATACAAGGAGAATGCTGATCTACATCGGAGTGAAGCACCTCCGTATCAGATTGGGGATCAAGTGTGGTTAGCTACCAGACATTTACCACTCAAAGGGCCTCGAACTTTTAACCCAAAATATCTGGGACCTTATTCTATTATGGCAATAATTAACCCAGTAGCTGTTAAACTTGATTTACCAGCTAGTATGCGAATTCACCCTGTTTTTCATGTGTCACTTCTGAAACCAGTGGTACCCGGAACCCGACTACTCAAATCTCCAGAACCTATTCTAATAGATGGGGAGCCTGAATTCGAAGTGAAGAACATTTTAGACTCAAAAATGTTTAGGTCAAAACTGCTAATTGATTGGAAGGGGTACGGACCTCAGGAGAGGTCGTGGGAACCCAGCGACCATGTGCATGCACCTCGATTAGTCAGGAAATTCCACCGACTCTTCCCAGACAAACCAAAACCCCCGGAGAGAACAACCTTGGCAGGGGCCTTGGGGGGGAGTGCTGTCATGATGCCCGCTCCCGGGGAGCCGGTTCAAGCCCTGCGTCCCCGAAAGCGGACATCCAGTCCCCAAGGAAGGACCCAGCAACCCCATATAGGGGCCCTTTGGACAGTGTCCTGGCACCTATGGTGCCAGGCTCATAAAAGACATCAGTCCTGGCACCATAGGCGCCAGGCTCATTATGGGAGTGCTTGGGTGCACTTACCTGATGCAGACCATGCTGCAGGATCCCGGCCTCCTTGAGGCCTGAAAGGAACTACTTTACCTGTGGGACTAATTTACCATCCGGGCGTGGTTGGGGAAGGATACATACCTGATTGGAGTAAGGATACATACCTGGAACTTCTTCCAAGGCTATTTAAACCCCACCCGAACAGCCACACGTGCTTCGCGTTGTTCTGCATCTAGCAGCTGTACGCTCACCGTGTCTGCTCCTGCATCCTGACTTCTGCCACGCCTGCCAGCATCCTGGATCACCTGCAAAGGAAGAGAAGAAGAGAACAGAAGAAGGAAAAGTCCTTAGCTGCTAAATACCGCATCCCGGAGACATCTCGCCGACAATCCTGAAAAGGAAGACTTTTATTTAAAAGCTCATCGCGTCGATCGCTGCAGCGCCGCATTCCACTCACCTTTACAGGGCGCCTCCATGTTCAGCAGCGATCATCCGGATTCGCAGTCACGCCCCAGCGCCTAGGGAGAAAAAGACCAGAACAAAAGGTGAGAGAGAGAAGGGAATAAGGAAAGCTAAATCTCAATGTTAAGACTTACCTGTTGATTCATTCCCTCTTCATTTCGGGTCCGCGCCGCATCCTGGCATTTCCAGACCCCGGCCCCTAAGGGGAAAAAAAGACATCAGCGTTAATGTGCGAATGAAAAGACATTACCAAAAAACGCTCATTAAAGACTTACCTGATTTCTACAAGGATTTCACCTCTCATCTCGGGTCGGTGCCTGTTCCCCGGCATTCCGTACCCCGGCCCCTATGGGGAAAAAGACACTAGCATTAGTACATTAATGCATGGACACTAGGGGAACCTCTTATCAAAAAAACTTACCTGGAAGCCAAGCAAGTTTGGTTCTCACCAATCCGAAAATCCAGTGAAGTAACTGGATACCAACGCGCCCCTGCATCAGAAGCAGGATGGAGAGCTCGTCCTTCCAGACCCTAAAGTGAGACGCTATGATGAATCACAGAAGGGTTTCAAGGAGGGTGACAGGGGAAAGTGGGAGGCCGATTGCATTACCCCGATTTTCGCCCACAGAAGGATACTTCTGCGAGCCAGACAAGCCAGATTTGGGGGTCCGGTCCAGTCCGTCTTCCGAACCCTGCGCATCACCTTAGAAGAGGTTACAGCAGCGCGAACCAGGCCAGCGCCTCCGTGGGAGTCAGGTGAGCGTTACACACATGCAGTTAATTTTGCATACACAAAGTGTGCGTTTCTGTTAAAGCATGCATCTTTCCTCATTTCCGTTCGCAAATGGTCTTATTAGCTGTCCTACCAAAAAAGAAAGCCATCTGTTAAGAAAGTAAATGTTGTGTTAAGAACCACCTTTCACAGTAAAGGACATAAACACAATAAGATTTGACAATAATAGTGTAGATGTGCAAAGCATTAACATATGCTACGGAAAAATAGGATTTCTGGTTATAATCCGGGCCGCCGCGGGCCGGATTACAAAACAAAATCCTTTTTCAAGATGGCCACCATCGAAAAGAAAGGCGGTTGTTCCATACATAGCCCCTCTTCACTTTCCATGACAGCAAGGAAAAAGCAACAATATGTACCGTGACGCAGAACCTGTAAATAAACATACAGCGACGTAACACGTGGTACTTTACATTTCAAAATGATACACGTGATTTTAAAAGAAAACGGTAACATTTTAGAATTTGGAAAGTACTTTTATTTAACAAACAACTGTCAGAGATCAACAGACTAATTCCATTTCCAAATAATTTGTAGCAATGACTCTAAGGCCGACATTGAAAATGTTCATGGAGAGACACATGCAGTTAATTTCGCATACACAAAGTATGCGTTTCTGTTAAAGCACCCGCTTTGTTTTTGCACAGGTATTTCCAACACGGCGGCATCACCGTTGCCTTAGACCACCATAAATGATGGTATGTCGCTCCTTGTCGCTAGTTCAGCGTAGGGACAGAGCAGCCCTGGCCTTTAATCCCATAACATTATAATGGACAGGGACCCGGTCACCAGCAGTTGCATCTGACGTGGAAAGAAGCCATCACTCGGCATGTGGAAACCATGGCACGCACAGTACGGCAAAATGTAGCTAGGCGGAAAACGTAAGAAAAAATCTGTGTCAATACCCAAACTTTAGGAAAAAATACCAAAACAGACTCAAAGATTGTGGAAAGTACTAAACAAATGTAAGTGGCCAAACATGACATTTTAAAGAAATATTAGAGTTGACCATGGGTACATATAATGACACCCTACAAACGCAGATAAACAGCACTCGCCGTAAGGGTTAAAAAAAGGACAACTGCGCAGTGAGATGGTAATTCAGTTATGAAGGCAGCATGAATGGACAAGCAAGAAAAAATTACATGTCGTAATGTTACACAAGACGAAAAAAACGTGCAAACTGATAGACAAAGCTATGTGGGCAAGCATAACATTTGAAAGAAAAAGAAGTAACGGTCACGAACGGTGACTCTAGTCATAGCCTGCAAACGCGAACAATGTACACTCTCTGTTATTGGAGGAAAATTAGAACTGCGCAAAAATATAATACTTCAGTTACATTGTCACAATTAGTGTACAGTCGTCAACATTAAACCTACATCATCTTCACAGCCTCCATTATTTTTGCCAAAGTCAGACCGCAAAGTGTTCACATCAAAGAATATTTGTGAACTGATATTTCATGTTCCTTACAAGCGTTTTTAAAATATAACCTTATCAAATAGTATTTATTTTCCATGCTTTCATTCCTTGCGTAGCTTTTAAAGTTTCCCTTTCGCTCAAGGTCAAAAAACAATAGCCCCTTATGAATTGACTTGGATGCATGGGCCTACTGAGCTCGCAACCAAAAAAGCAAATCAACTGACCTTCACTCAGAAGGCAAATACATTCTCACTTTGCAACAACATATGAGCATCCTATCATGAGAACCGTTATTCCCATATGGCACGTAAACCACTGTTTCCATCAAACACTCCAGGTGGCCGCCTCAGATTTCAAAACATAGGACGCCAGTCCGACTTCAATATTAATCTGAAAACATTGTAACACAGACGCAGGCGTCCGTCGCCGTGCATTGAGCACCAACTTCCACTTTACTGTATGAATTTGGTGGCAAGAAAACACCACTTTTTCAATTTTCCGCAGCAACATTCCATTCCAACCTAAGTAAAGCTTACCTTCGGAAACAGTATTTCATAATTGTAACAAGTGCATTAGTGTCTTGTTTTCTATGTGTTACCGGTGATGTCCGTGTACACCAAAACAAGAACAAAATATGGCGGAGGCTGCAAAGAAATCGAACGCACTTCATGCTGTTCCAAAACCAATCAGTGAAAGTGCCACATGTCCGTGGACATGACGCTACGGATTAGCCAATCAGTTTCTTGTCCGCGGAGCGAACAGGGAAGTGTGACTGCGGAACGGACATAGATATCTCACATTTTTCAGATCTACTTTTTCATCATTTTAAAGAAAAGTACTGGACTGATTTTCACCAAATTTACAAAAGTATGCTTTCGGGACCAAGCCACTGCTCCTGCCGCAAATTCTATGAAAATCCGTCCAGCGCTTTGGGCGGTAGGCGTGCGCAAAGTTCTTTCCCCATTCAGTTTAAGGGGAAAAAAGACATTTTGGGACCCCCCTTGTAACTTTGCCCCCACAGACCAAACTTCACCAAACTTTACAAAAACATTCGGAGTGGGCCATATACTTTTTTTGCAAACTTTGGTGAGAATTTGTCCAGGGAGAGCAAAGTTATAAGCCGCCCAAAAAGTGCTCTTCCTATGGAAACAGCAACTTAACCATAACTACAATGCCACTACCGTGGCCGTGTAATAATATGTGAAACATTATAATTGTAGCATGTACTCAATTTGTACCCAGGACTCTAGGCCCTGCCCACACCTACCAGATACATAATCGAATGTATGGGTGTGATGTATGAATGTGATATCCTGCAGTGCTTGTGGGCAGGGTCTACACTCTTGGGTGTATGGCCTACAGCCTGCAGCCATGCACCCAAAAGTCTACGTCCTGCCCACAACTACTGCACTATATAAAACCCCTGTTGGCTTATAACTTTAGAGCTTATAAGTTTGTTCTTGGATGCATGGCCTTCGGCCATGCACCCAGGACTGCAGGCCCTCCCCACAACCACCTGAGTGATGTGCGGTAGTACGGGTGTATCTATAGGGGTGGTATGCTTCAGTGGTTGTGGCCAGAGGCTAGACTCCTAGTTGTATGTCCATAGATATTACAATGTATGGGTGTGCAGTGGTTTATACCTCCAGTGCTTATAACTTTGTTCTTGGGTGCATGGCCTTTGGCCATGCACACAAGACTCTACACACTCCCCACAACCATCTGATCGATAAGCAATACTACAGGTATATCCATTGCTGCGACATGCTGCGGTGGTTGTTGCCAGGGCCTACAGTCTTAGAAGTATGGCCTTCGGCCTACGGCCATGCATCCAAGACTCTTGGCCCTGGCCACAACCACCGCAGCATGTCATACCCATGGCGGCGTACAAATGAATAGCACACCCATAGAAAAAATGTTTTTTATTACGGCATGTACTCAATTTCAACGTTCGGTAACATCATGCGTGTCCTTAGAACAGTTTCAAGTTGCCTGCGCACAGCACGGATGAAAAATACTACCCTTATGAGACCCCTCATTTTCTGTACTTACAAACATCCCGAACAAGGCGGGCATAGGGAATACATCATTAACACCTACCACCTGAACAAATAGAGTTTTTCACCCATCGCTTACTGTTTGAACCTCCCCAAGCACTCTGACACAGCAAAATAGTTCTCAAAATAGCATGTTCCTGCTGGTCACTGCTGCACAATAGGCGGATCTAAGTTGCCGGGCGCATCCACGGTCATGACGCCAGCCCCTTAGCCAATCGGTATCTTGTCCGCGGAGCGAACAGGGAAGTGTGACCGCGGAGCGGACATAGATATCACTAATTTTTGTAGACCTACTTTTTGGTCGTTTTAAAGAAAAGTACTGCACGGATTGTCACCAAATTTACAAAAGCATGCTTTCGGGACCAAGCCCCTGCCCCTGCTGCAAATTTGGTGAAAATCCATCCAGCGGTTTGGCCTGTAGCCGTGCGCAAAGTTTTTCCCCCATTTAGTATATGGGAAAAAAGACGTTTTAGGACCCCCCTATAACTCCCCCCCTAGACGAATCCTCACCAAACTGTGCATAAGAATTCAGAGTGGCCCATATACTTTTTTTGCAAGGTTTGGTGAGGATTCATCCAGTGGCAGCGGAGTTATAGGCTGCCCAAAAAGTGTTCTTCCTATGGAAACAGCAACTTAACCATAACTACACGGGCAATATATATATAGATGTTATAGCCATTCTAATGTTGTTGTTATCATTTTTACAGAAAAGAAATCCAAAAAGTGCCCAAGTACAGGTTCATAGGCTATGAAGGCATCACGCTCCCGAGGAGTCCAGATAAGCGTTACAATAAGTATTTTAATATCAATTATCTAAAACAGGGATTAAAAAGGGCATCAACGGAACGTCTCAGTGCATATTCTCGCAATGCCTTACAAAAAAAGCTATCTTGTATAGTAAAAAATCATTATTGATGACATTAACCTATGTATTACTAACGTCATCCTACGTGGCAAACTACAAAAACCTATTGGAGAAAGTGATTGGGTCTACAGGAATGTCTTAGTATATGCTCTATAAAAGTATGGGACAGTGAATGAAAGTAATTGGTTTCTTAACATCAGGTGGGGCAACTAAGCTCTCCCTTTAAAATAGCCTCAATGAATATCACTAAATACAAAACGTCCCATTGGCTACACAAACTATAGGACCCTTAATTGCGTGGACCTCTATAATTGGTTGGCACTATAAACTTCGTCAGTACTTTTCTACCTACGTCTAGCAGCGCTCAGACTGAACCTCCAAGTGCTGGTGAGCTCATATAAAACAGAGATTCCCACCAATTAGCTTATCTTTCTATCATCACGTCAGTGGTCTGCTGGCAATTAAGACTTTGAACTTGTCCTTGGGAGTGTTCTTAGCTCTGGAGAATTTAGGGGAGTGAAGGCATGCTCTGCCCTCATGCGTAGGTGTGATAGTCCTGTTTGTCCAACTTCATCTGTCCACGTGACTCTCGACCATGATTTCAAGCTTTTTAGTGTATCAAAATACAATTTTCTAACAGACCTCTGACGTCTTCCTTGTTTTGTTCATGCCTTCTGAACAGGAGCTTGTTCTTACACACGCTTTTGTATCCAATGTTAGCTCACTCCAGCCTGATAAGAACTTGGCTTCTTGGCTTGGCTTTATGGTTCCTCCAACCTCGCCTTTCTGAGATTCACTTTTAATTCATTCGTTTTCTTACTGCGACACACTGAAAATGAGGCCTTCCTTTTTAGTCCAACTCTGATATAACACGTAGTGGAAACATCCATCCTTAACTTACTTTTCTATATATGTATATATTGGTGCATGCCACAATCTATTCACTATAAAGCTAGCCTCAATAATACTTTGTCTGCTTGCGTTTCTCTGCATCTGTATATGTGTAAAACAGCTTGATATCTTCATAATTTCTGTGTCATAAGGTTCTTCACCTTGGTCCCAAGATGTCACTTATCCTTGATACTTTCTCAATGCCTTATGGAAAATCTTCATTCTCTTGTCTCTGCATCTCTTCTATGTACATCAGTTCGACTCTGCATGACGCCACCATGCGTCTTGGTCATTCATTTGCTCTGCTTCTTCCTGGATTTCATTCAAATGGCCATTGTATTTTCTCATATGCAGGTCTGTTTTTCTCAATGGGAAGCTTACTTCCAGGATTCTCTTTGGTATCAGTATTCTTACTGATACCGCACGTGTCTCACACTCTGGCTCCCAATAAATAGGTAACATGGGTGACATGGTTCAGGTGGGGGTACTTGGCTCCTTCTCTACACTTCCCCCTCTGGGCGATTCATCAACCACTCTCCCATCATCCTTCAAATCTAGACATCCTTGTCTGAAGAAATATTGCTTGGGGATCCATATCTTTATGACTCCCTTCAGGCATCCTGCTGATTTCACATGCTCATCCTTGTTCCATGTCATGAGCATGCACTGTCTACTTGGACTGCAATAGATCCATCTTCCCACATACTTCTTATGGTTCTTTGGATACAGGAATTTCGTTCCCTCAGGTGCGTGGATACTGGCCTTCACAAAATCTCTGATTTCTTCATCTGTCTAATATCTGGCCTACAACATCGATCATGATTTTCATCCCTATGGCTTTCTTTGCTGTCTTCTTGCATTGTGTGATTATTATCTTCATCAAACAGAATCCTAGCAGCACCAGCACAATCAGGGCTCCAAGGAACCTGAACATACTGTCATCCATTGTGGAAACTACAAAAAAGTGATCCAAACCAACTGTCATCAGCAATGCCCTCTACTTCGTCTATCATCTGGACGTGTAATTTCGTTAGCATCTCTATGGCCACAGTCAAGGTTCCATTCTCGTTGTCATGAGCAGGTATGAATGTGCAACATGATTCTCGATTTTTGCACAAACACCTCCAGCCATAGCTGTTATCATGTCTAAGACGTATTTGTTCTTTTTTTAAAAAACATTATTTTTTGAATTTCCAACAGTTACAAACAAAGAAACACCTGTTGGGTGTAAGAACATTTACGCCCTGGAGTCTCCTAGAGGGGGGCGTGCGTGCAAGGGTAGTGTTCTGATAAACTCCATTTCCATGTCTTGACAGTACAGAATGACCTTCAGCCATTGTGCCAGGGTGGGGCGGATCCACAACCACATGATATGGCAACTCTCCTGCACGCAAGCACCAACAGGATGGCTGCGAGTTTCCTTGTCGCAAGTGACAGATGCCTCGTCGTCCCAAGAAGGGCCACGGTGGGGATGGGTGACGGGTCCTCCCCGATTATTGCAGCTGTCATTTGCAAAACATGAGTCCAGACCCGGGCCACTGCGGGGCAGTCCCAGGCAAGACGAAGGAAGTCTGCCGCTGGGGCGCCACATCTCTCACACGAGGCTGCCATTTCCGGTCGTTGTATGCATTTCTTGGCTGGGGTGTAGTATGTTTGATGGAGATAGTTGAAGTGGATTTGTTTGAAACGTGTGTTCAATGCTCCTTTTTGAGTTTGTTTGAGGATGTATGCCCAATCTTCATCGGGTATTGCGGTATGTAGATATTTTTCCCACTTTGCCCTCATGCAAGTGACTATGGACACGGTGTCTGTGAAGAGGGACCTGTATAGCATCGAGACTAATCTGCCTTCGCCCTGTGCTTGGATCGCATTGTCTAAGAGGTGCCATGTGGGTGGCTGTCGCGGGAATGTCGGAAAGAGTGTCTGGAGAGTATAGCGGAGTCTAAAATATACAAACGTATCAACGGATGTATTGCCCCATTTCTCTCTAAGTAGCTGGGGTGTTAGGAATACGCCATCAGTGAACAAGTCTCCCAGGGTCTGCATGCATAGCTTGTCAACCCATTGGTGAAAGACTTTCTCTGCGGTTAGGGGAACCCCTGGTATATACTTGACTGGCAAAAACAGGGAGAATCGGGTTTGGATGCCATATTTCTGCGCCATCTTTTTCCAGATCGCGTATGTGGATAAAACTACATTCAACGTGGCGTGGGGCACCGGAAAGTGACTAATAATGAGAGCTCTCAGTAGGTTAGGGGATGTGAGGGCTCGTTCTATTTGGACATGTGGTCTAACGAAGTGTGTGGCATACCAGTGGCTGAGAAACTGTGCCTGGGCTGCCCAATAGTACCGCTCCAGGTCAGGGAGTGCCAGGCCTCCTAGGAACATTGGCAGTATAAGTGTTGTGTAGGCCACCCTCGCTGGTTTACCCGCCCACAATAGTTCAAGAACTAAACTCCTGACCTTTTTCAAGAACTATTGTGGCAGTAACAGGGGTATATTGGCAAACAAATAAAGGAGTTTAAGGAGAATCACCATCTTGACCAACAAGGCTCTACCCCACAGGGTTCGCAGGAGCGCCTTCCATCTGTGTATCCACTCTTGGAGTGACCGTAGTGTTTTCTCATAATTATCTTTGTATATTTTGTGGTGGTTTAGAGACATATAGATACCCAGATATCGTACGTGGGAGTTTTCCCATTTGAACCCGTGATAGTCTATAAATGTTTGGGTGCCCTGTGTCAGGGGAAATATTACTGATTTGGAATCATTGAACTTCAGGCCAGATATGGTGCCAAATTTGGTGACCTGACATATAATGGGGTTCAAGTTTTCATTTGGGTCTTGGACGAAGAGGACCACGTCGTCGGCATAGAGCGAGATCACCAGTTTATGGGGCCCAAGAGTGAGGCCTCTCTGGAGCTGTCGACAGCGTAGTCCCGATGCCAGGGGTTCCATTATCAGCATGAATATTAGTGCCGATAGCGGGCAGCCCTGTCTGGTCCCTCTTTGCAGGTCTATACATGTAGATTTCGTGTTGCCCAAAATGATGGAGGATTGCGGGCCGTTATACAAAAGGGCGACTAACTTGATAAAGTAGTTCCCCAGGCCCGACTGTTTGAGTACTGCAAAGAGATAAGGCCATTCGACAGAGTCGAAGGCCTTCTCTGCATCAAATAGGACTGCGATTGCTTGACATGGGGGGTCAAGTGCTGCCATGGCGCCAAATAGCCTTCTGATGCCAAATGTGTTTCGCCCGATCACAAAGGCCCTCATTACAACCCCGGCGCTAAACCAGGCGCTATTAGCACCATGGTTGGTGCCGGTGTTGTAACGAGTCCGCCATGGTGGAATGTGGAAATACCGCCCCATTCCAAAGTTGGCAGGGCGGTATTTCCCCATTTCACCATGGCCCTTCCCCATTCCCATTTTTGCCCCATAGGGCTCAATGGGACTGGGGAAGGCGCTAAGTATGGTACCGCAAATTGCGGTACCGTAATTAGCACCGAGGTCCCTTTGCGGCACCCTACTTTAACTGCTGGTAAAACCAGCCGTTAAGGTCGGGTCCCGCAAAGGGACCTCCTAATCAGGCGTTAAGGGTTTAACGGCGCCGACACCTTTTACGGTGCCGTTAAACCCTTAACGCCAGGGTCGTAATGACCCGCAAAGTCCGATTGGTCGCCCGGCACCAGTCCTGCCATGAGAGGAAGTAGTCTGGCTGTTAGGATTTTGGCCAGTATGTTGTTATTGAGATGAATCAATGAGATTGGCCTATATGAAGCAGAGTCTTCGGGGGGTTTGCCTGCTTTATGTAGAAGAATCACGAAGGGTTGGTGGTAGGTTCCCAAGTTCTATTGCCTCTTCATAGACACGCAGGAGGAGCGGGGTCACTGTGGCCCCGAAAGCTTTATAGAATTTGCCGGTAAGGCCATCGCGGCCCGGGGCTTTCGTGTCAGGTAGATTTTTTACGGCTTGCATGATTTCTTCCGTCGAAATGGGCATATTTAGGTGCTCTCGAAGTTCCCTCTCCACCCAATAGAGTTCAGTGTCATTTAAGTTGCTCTGCAGAGTGTCGGGGTCAGTAGTGTGTTTGGAGCTGTACATTTCTTGGTAGAAAGAGTGAAATGTGTTGACAATTTCTTCCTCTTTGTGCACCAGTGTGCCTTGTGCGTTGTGCACTCTTTCTACACGGGTAGGTTTCCTGTCAGCGGCAATGAGGTGAGCCAGGAGGGCTCTGGGTTTCTGACCCTCCCTGTATTGGTGGATCTGATGTGCGCGTCCTAGGAATTTTAACTCCCACTCTGCTATGGCCCTGAACTTTAGCAGCTCCTTCTTGAGTTCTGCTTGCGTATGTGTATCATGTGAGCTAGAGCACTCAAGTTTGAGTCTTTTTAGTTGGTTCTCACTGGCGGTCAGTGCCCACCTAATCAGTTTCAAAATTCTGTTGTCCTTTGCAATGCACACCCCTCTAAAGTAGCATTTTAGCATCTCCGAAAGTGTGCCTGCTGAGGTGACAGAGAAATGTTGCAATTTCTTGATATAGTTCTGTTGCAAACACCTGATCTGACACTGAGCTCGGCTTAAACCTCCAGTGGGGAGACCCCGGCCTGACGTTGGGAAGGTTGCATTCAAGTGTCACCATGAAGTGATCTGGAAAGGTCCTGTGGATGATATGGCAGGCCCCCCACTGGAATCGGCTCTGGGAGGATACCAGGAGATAGTCAATGCGTGAACTAGTATTGTGAACAGCCGGATGAAAAGTATACTCCCTGGCTTCCCAGTTAGAGTGTCTCCATATGTCTACTAAGTCAAATGCTCAGCAGATTTCTCCGACCTGGAAGCTTGCCTTGGACGGGCGGGCGTTTGTGCTTTGGGACTTGTCTTTCTGGGGGTCCATCGGTGTATTCAGGTCCCCTCCCCAGGTGATTGTTGTGGAACCTGACCCCTCGAGATGCGCCAAGACCCAATTGAAGTTATTTGCCTCATCGACGTTGGGAGCACAGGAGTTCAAGAAGATTACCTCTTTTCCTGCAAGAATCCCCCTCAAAAGAAGAGCTCTGCCCTCTGTGTCTTTCTCAGATTTTATCCGGCTGAAGTTGGCTCTTTTGTCCACAAGGATGGCCACTCCCCCGGAGTACAATGAGTATGAAGAAAAATATCTGTGGCAGCCCCATTCACGGGCCCAGTGGTGTTCGGACTTCAGGAGGAGGTGTGTCTCCTGTATCAGGGCCATGTCAACCTTGTGTCTCTTGAGGTAATGGAGGATCTTTCGAGTTTTTGCCGGGAGGTTTCCCCCCCTAATGTTCCATGTGCTACCTTGAAGTTGCCAGTTAGGCATTATGGTAACAATTGTATTGAGCAGTGACAATTGCAGAGACTTGCGATGGTGCCAGGTAGTGGGCAGAAAGCGTTTGAATATTCTTTTCTGGGGTGGTGAGGAGTCGAAGCTTTAGAGTTTTGGGGGGTAGGGTGGTCGGGGGCAGGGCCCCTGTAGGCGCATTCCAATAACAGTCTCAGTGTACCCTCCCCTACACGGGCAACCCTCAACTGGCCTGGTTCAAAATCCCTCATGATACATGAAAACAGTAACATTGCTGCGGTTGGGGCGCTATTGACCCTCCAAGGTGAAGGGCTCCATCAACATTACTGGATTATGATTCCCTGGTGATAGATTTGATCTTGGTTGTGTCTTAATGCAATTTCACAGTGGGTTTCTCCTCGCTCAGTCCCTCTGTGGAGGCTGTGTGTTGTTGGTGGGGGGCTCTGCAGCCGACTCTGTCGAGGAAGGAGTTGGCCTCCTCGGGAGAGTTAAAGAATTGGGCCTTCCCATCGTAAAGGACTCGTAGTTTTGTATGAAAGAGCTTTGAGTAGGACATCTGGTTATCTTGCAGACAGCGTTTCACGCCTGCAAATGATCTTCTTTGCGCCTGGACGGCTGGGGAGAAGTCTGGGTAGAACTGGATGCTGTCTCCATCAAACTGTAGTTCTCCCTTTTCTCTGGCAAGTCTCAGGATTGTGTCTCTGTCTTTGTCTTGCCACTGCAGCCAACTTATCCCCCAAAGCCTGTGCCTGGATCACCTCCTTTCTCCAAGAAAGGGCAATGAAAGTATTCTCTGAATCAGCCTCTGCCACCCCCAACATCATCAAATGTGGAATCCCACAAGGCTCCTGCATTGCTCCCACCGTCTACAACCTCTTCACAAGGTGGATGACACTCAGGTGCTTATTCCACTCACTGGCAATTACAAAGAGGACATGATCCCCCTCACCACCATATACTCCACAATCCAGTCATGGATGGCGGATAATTGGCTCTGCCTTAATAGCGAGAAAACAGAAATCCTCCTAATTTGCTCCCCTACTACCCTGGGCAATCTGGATCAGCAGTACCTGTCCTTTACTATTGACAACATCCCCATCAAGGACTCCAACAATGTTAAGACTCTTAGTGTTTACCTTGACTCGGACCTCACCATGGAAAGACAGGTTAACGCTGTGGCCTCATCATCAGCCTATTATTCCAACGTGCTTAATGCAGCCAGGCCCTTCTTATCCCGTCAGAACTGTCTTACCATCGCCAGAGCAATAGTTGGATCAAGGTTGGATTACTGTAATGCCCTCCCCGTTGGGACGTCCTGCAAGAACCTTGCCAAACTCCAACTGGTGCAAAATAACACCCTCAGAGCGGCCACGGGCACATCAAGGAAAGACCATATCTCCGAGGTGCGGAGACAGGCCCACTGGCTCACAGTCAAGGAAAGAATCATCTTCAAGACTCTCTCGCTCACTCATAAATGCCTTCATGATCTGGCACCATCCTACCTTTCCCAAAGAATCATTAAGCACACCTCCATAAGGCCCATCAGAAAGGGCTATGCCAACACTATCATCACTCCTAAATCGATCAAAGTTTGCGCCGGGGGGTCCAGCTTTCCCACTCTGGCCGTTTCTCAGTGGAACGCTCTTCCCTCCCACCTAAGAATGATCGATTCCCATCAAGCTTTCTGTAAAGCCATCAAAACTAAGCTCTTTGTATAACTATATTCCCTACTGCGCTGCCATGTTACCTTTAATGTATTACTGATTGCGTGCCCACTTGACTATGTTTGCAAGTCACCTACCACTCATGTATTAAGTCATTTATTTCTATGCAAAACATGTACCTAAGAGACCAACTCGGTCACCTGTAACCTTCCTAATTACACTTTCTTGTAAGATTTCATGTAACAGCGCCTCAATGCCTTTGGGCTGTAAGTGCGCTATACAAATGCAAATAAATAAATAAAATACATTTGTAAATAAGCAATTTGGCAATGATTGGGCGCGAGGCTGCCACTGGGATTGGCTTAGTAGTCGGGATTCTATGAGCTCTCTCCACGACAAACAATTAAGACAGTGCCTCGGCTCTGAAGAGTTCCATGCATTTATTTTCCACTTGTTCTTCCATTTTCATCCATAGTTGCTGTTCTCTGACCCCGACCAGTCTGATATTGTTCCTCCGGGAGCGTCCCTCTAGGTCCTCATTCTTCGCGGTTACCGTCTTCATTTGAACTTCCAAAGTTGATACTCTGGCTATCAGCATAGTCCTGTTGTTGTCGAGATCAGAGACTCTGTTCCACTGCTTCAAGTCTGTCTGCATGTTTGTTGAGGCAGTATTGTAATCGGTCCACTTTGGAGCATAGTGCATCAATCTTGCAGTCGAGACTACCTATTTTGGCCTTTAAATCGAGGAGGATCTCCCTGATATCAAGAGGAGGATCTCCCTGATATCAAGAGCCTTGGGGGGGGGGGGTTGTCCTCTTGGATTGCGTCTTGAGTAGGTGATTTATCAGACTTTCTCATGGTGAGGCTGGAGGGGCCGGGAATTGGGCCTCAGACAGTTCTGTGGCTGCGACAGCATATGGTACAATAAAGGCTTGATGGGACCTAATTGGGATCCTTATTACGGATCGCATGGGGTGGGAGAGGATGATGGGTTGGTTAAAGTAGGTTTGTCCCAGATTGCCAGTTGAGAGTCTGGTTGTGTCGATGCACTGATTGGCCGTGACAGAGTTCGGTGAATGTTCAGGTGGAAAAATGTTCGGTGAGGGCTTGGATGTCTGTGGTATTCAGTGGCCCCTGGCGCGCAGGCGGCGTCTTGGCGGGTTGTTCCTGGTGTGGACTCTGCCTTTGCTTTTCGGAGTTGCGCAAGAACATTGGGGGATCAGAACTTGATTACCCCATGCTGCGGACCAGGTCTTGGCTACCTGTATCTGTGGTATAGCTGGTGGAGTAGGGTGGTGCTAGATCGGGACCTCGCCCAGCCTGTCCCACCCAGGCATCTATAGGACACCCGTCTGCAGAGTGTTGAAAAGGTGGTCCATTTTGTGAGGGTGGGCTCGAGACTCTCAGTGTGATGCACGCTGCTATTGCCAGTGGCCGTGTGTTGGACAGTGCTTAGCGTTGAGAGAGCTGCAGGAATTCTGTTCACCTTGTGTCTCGCTGTGCGTTGCGGGTATTTCCTTCCCGGATCTGCTGCAGGATTACAAAGGACGTGGGGTGCTGTTAGCGGTTAGATTGTCAGAAGTCCACTCGTTGTGGGGGGGTCGACCTGGTCAGTTGTTGTTATCTGGTGTGACCACTAGCCCTTCCCGCTCACAAGTGCAGGGGAGCCTCCGCCGTTGATGTCTCATATCAGATGTGGCTGGCATCCGTTATCACCCCCTATTCTGCTTTTTTTCCTTTTTTTTCAGTTAGCCTTATCTATCTGTGGGGGGGGCCTCCCCCTCCCTGATGCGCGACACCAGCCGCTTCCGTTGGGAGCCTGTTGTTGCCAGGCAGGCAGACTGAGGCACAGATGCCGTTAGTCCACCCACGGCCTGACCCGGGGGGTGGGAGTGGAAGGCTCTCGGTGGGTAGCACACCCGCTCAGCAGCTCTTACCGCTTGGGCCGGTCCCCGGCCCTCTTGGTGGTAGTTGCGCTGTCTCCCTCTCTGCAGGTCTGTGTGCATGGGGGTTGTTGTTCTGGAGTCGTGTGGGAGCCTCCCGTCTCTGGGAGTGCTCATGGGTCAGCTTCGTCTGGACGCTCCATGGGCGGGTAGGTCTTGTCGCACCTGGGTGTCCCGCCGCTGACCGAGGGTACCGGGCGAGTATTCACTCCGTCTGCTGTTGGCTGTGGGGAACTTTGAGATGCAGTGTTTCGATTCACTGCAGCGCTGTTATCTCGCAGCACGCAAAGGGCGCGGCCGGGCACTGCTGCTGTCCCTGTCTGCTGTGGTCAGGGGAACGCCCGGGCTGCAGAGGCATGGCTAGGGTCTAGCTCCCTGGGGCTCCTCATCAGCACAAATACACGGGCAGGGGAGGGCAGATCTGCAGCGATTTTAGGCTTGTTGCAGGCATCGTCGTCTGGTAGAGCTTTCTGTCAGCAAGCTGGTCTGTTCATCCACCAGGGAAGTGGCGATTAATCAGAATTCATTCGTAGCCGGAAGGAGCTCACAAGGGAACTGCCATCTTGGCCGGCCCTCTAGCGCCCTCTGACATATCTGTTCTGAAGAGTCATCAGTTGTATGGCTGTCATCTCCTCTCGGATAGCATTGAATCCCTTTATGGATGTATTGATCGTTTGCAGCAATTCCCATCTGGTAATCTGCAGCCATTTGGTATTTGTTCCAACCTGGATTCTCGGCATGAAGATCAATGTGAAGACTGACAAAGTCTGGCTGAATAGTCTATGCTCATACAAAATGGCATCAAAAGCTTCTACTGACTTGGCAGAGAAATAATGTCCTCTCTTTATTCGATTGATCAGCTCCACAGAACTCTTCTTCCTCAGGTGAGCATGTGCATTTGGGAAACTGTCAAGATTCAGGTCACTTTTAGGAATCACCAGCGCTGGAACATGAACTTTCATGAGTGAACATCGTCCTCCCCAATCCTTGGGGAGCCTCATATATGCTCTGGATCCACAAGCCCAATAATGATCCATGATCACTGCTGTTCCAAGTTTCATTCCTGGCACATCAAAGATTCCGCCACAATTCTGGTTTTCTCCAAATTTTCTTGTGCCATTGTTTCTGAAGCACAGCTTTGCACTCTCCATAGGCACTACATGCAAAGGTCCTCCTTCAACCCAAGTCAGTAGCTTAGCAAGTCTTGTCCTATAGTGGCTTGCATACATTTTGCACTATATCAATGACTGGCTGATAACAACCAATGACAACCCAGGCTCTGCAGATGACCACTCCTTATTACCATCCATCAGGTGATAGCACTGATCCCCAAATTCCCATCTGATTCCAGCTCATTTTATTCTAGGCTTTTCATATCTGATCATGTGGTTCTTAGTGTGAGCTCTGTTTCTTGTCGTTGTGTCCTGGACATAGTCATCTTCATCTGGATCTGTCCATTCAGTTGCTCATTTGAGAGGCATTTCGACCCATGAACTGGCCTCTTGTATGGCAAAGTGCTATGTGCGATAGGCAATGTGCTGACTGTACATCTATTTCAATAGCTATGTAGATTTTAGACTTCCCCATGCTATAAGGCAGGAGTGAACATACAAAGCATTCCTCCTTCGAAGTACTCCTTCCCACTTCTTTCATATGCTGATACCATATGTTATTCCCCAAGCGTGTTGTACTGTCCAGGTAGTCATTTATCTGATTATCATCCTGCCTAGCACTTCTCTTAGGTCTGGTTCTTTTCATACGGGCTTCTTTGACCATCTCATGTAACATGCAACCATAATTCTTCTTTACTAGACCACTTAAAGACACTTTTGTCAGTGGACTGGGTGTGTTTACATTACATTTACTATCTGTGTAGGAGAAAGTTCCAGAAGTTTCATTCTACCAACATACATTTTAGGCATCAAAGTGTCTTGCATAATCTCTATATGTGTTCTCTTTCTAAAAGGTAACCCAAGTTTATTCATCACAGAACCAGGTGCTCTCGTGTGTATCTCTAAAGTATGAATAATCACATAAGGCCTCAACTACCTTGTAGTTGCCACATTGGTACCCTTGTCTTGTACAGGAGTATTCACAAGAGCATTTGCTCCACTTATGTCTATGTAATAGGACGTACGCACTGTAAGTGAATGCAATATCATTATGAACAAAATGCAAACATAAATCATGCAAAGGTACGTCCACTTAAAGCAATGACTTTTTATACATCACGGATGGCTCTCAGGATCTGGCATGACGATATTGCTACTAATGCTGCCCATTTCTCTTTTTTTAAGGAAGGAAAAACACTTTTAAGGGGCAACATTATGCGCTACTTCTGGAAGCTGCTGGATCGGCTCTGTAAATCTTCTCGATCAGCAGACTGCTCATTGAATGATGAACACAAATTCCCAATGAATGCCACAAATTGGCCTCCCACCAGACGACATGATGATTTTCTTTCAACATGAAACAAATGTTCTTTAACTAGTAGACCTCAGATCTGTCCCTCGAAAGAAAGTCTCATTCAGTTCTTAATGTTCTTGCAGAGTACCTGTTCACTTGTATCATAATATCTCTCAGAATTTCATTAAGCGCTGCATTGTTTCTCGGGTCCCTCAGGAATGTTCGGACATTGGTTTGCCTCCCAAAAAGATGCGGGCACTCTTCAATCAGGTAGTAGAATACTACGCTGACCAGTCTGTGTGCATTATCCAGTGGCAGGGGAATTTGCGTCCTCTCCACTGAACTCAGGAAGCTGGAGAATCTGCTCAACATTTGCTATGAGCAATCTCCTCAGATTTGGACCATTCTCAGGATCTTGCAAGAACACATGAATACTAGCAGTTCTCCCCACAAGCGCAGAAAACTGTAAGAATGACGCATGAAACGTTGTCCTTGGGCACCACCATGCGTGCCTCTGAACAAGAAGTCAGTGAGAAACGAATGTGGGTACTGCTCCCTCTTTCAGTTGTCGAAAAGGAACTCCAGATTTTGCATGTCTTTGTTTTTCAATCAAGGCTTAAGCATGCCTCAGTCCAATTTCAACAAGCTCCGGTGGCTCAAGAACACAATAACTTCCCTTAACTCATATTTAATTGACTGAAAAGAGTGTCCCGAAATAAGCCACAGTCCAATGAACTTTTTATCTTTATTCAGCAGTTTCTGCATCCTTCTTCCTCATCATAGATCTAGTCTGTACGTGCTGTGGTTCTTCCCTGATGCTTGCTTCCGATGGGTGTGGGTGTGAAGGGGGTTCTCCACTATAGACCTTTATGTCACCAAGGAAAGTCCAAGCGTGTCTGTCTTGCATCTTGACTGAAGACGGTGTGAAGTCTTCCACAGTGAAAGGGCCATTGAAGCAAGGTTCGTTCAACTTTCTAGCGAAATTGCGGATCAGGACTGCATCTCCGGGGAAAATTTTGGAAAGACATAACTCTTTAGTTCCACTTGTTGAAGCATCTCCTTCTTTGTTCTGTGCTGCCCCACACCATTTTCGCTTGAGCTGATCTGAAATGACAGAGATACTTGAAGTCATGCAAATAAGGTAATCACGTAGCTCCTAACAATTCTGCAGTTGACTGGGCAGCACTTCTAACCCTTGCCGGAGGTGTGAGAGGTGTTCTCATTCGCCTCCCTGTCACTATTTCATGCGGGGTAAAATGGTAGTCTGAACCTGGCTGATTTCTTAACACCTACAATGCTAGTGGTAGGCAATGCAACCATCCTTTCTTCAAAGTAAGCTTCAATTTGGCTTCTTTCTTTAAGCAAGCCATTGAGTCTCTCACAGATACTGTTCGCTTGCAAGTGATAAGCCGATGAAAAATTGTGCTTTATGCCAAGCAACAAGCTTATTTGCTCAAAGATTGTGTTAACAAAATGAGGGCCATTATCTGATATCAATATTTAAAATATTCCCCATCTGAGAAACACTTCTCGTACTAGAAATGTTGCTGCACAGGTGGAGTCTAGGTGTGTACACGGTCCAGCCTCAATCCACCTTGAAAAAAAGAAATACCACTACGATCAAATATCTATATCCATTACATACTTACAGCATGTCGAAATAATTGATATGTAAATGCTGAAAGGGGCCACTAGGTCTAGGAATAACTCCCCTAATTGTGCGCAATGTGTGCTCAGCAGTAAACCTTTGACATATGATACAATTTACTATATAAAATGCAACGTGTTCTATTATATGTGGAAGAAACCAGTCCTCTGCAATAGTTGCAGTGAGGTTCTCTCTAGTTATGTGCACAGGGTAGTGTAGCTGATCCAACGCCACCGTTAATAAGGCTACAGGCATCACTGGTTTACCAGTACAGTCTTGTCGCCACATCGCTTCAGAGGGGTTTAAAGAACACCCTCTCCACATCTACAAGTCCTTCTCATCTTGGGGTTCTCCCCCCTGGATCTCCATCAATTGAGTTCTAGACAGGTTGTTATAACAATCAGACACACTCATCATCACCACCATGCTTTCATTCACATTCAGTGTTTCAAACGACATAATGTCATCTGAATATGCATTTCAATACCATTGCTTAGAGGCACCCCTTTTTTTTCGGCCATCAGCCGTTGATAATCTCAAGAGGGATCTATTCCATACTAAGAAAATAGCAACTCTTTGAAGGTTATGTTTTTTTCAGAATTAGTGATATCTACGAGGAATAAATGTGCATCCTATATCCTGACACAGGAATATATTTTGAGTTTTACTGAATACAGAGACCGGATAGTCTAACGTGACACACTTATACTAATTTGTGATATGCAACGCTCAATCTCGTGTCTACAAGAATAATTCAATTCGATCAAAGAACCAGAACTACTGACTATCGTGTGGGCCTTGAAAACGACCAGGTGGTTGAAACACGTGTCGGCTGTCTATATTCGAAGAATAAACATCAAATTCTCTATTATCTGACTCATTTCCATGATATAAACTGGATACTAGAAGGACTTTTTCAATTTGATTGGGTTTCAGCATGAGCCACCTTCACAAACCCAAAATTGATTGAATATGCAACACGTTTGGCTTCCTCGTCTGCTTTTGATTTCCACGTGAAATAAAATCTGCCGATTTAGTGTGAGCTGCGCATTTAATGACTGCGATGGCTACTGGGAGTTATCGTGCTTCAATAAGCCTGTCCAAAATACTGCATTTTGCACTGGAGTACCGTCCGCTGAGAGGTAGCCCCTCCTTTTCCAGCGTGCTAGCCATGTGTGCACCATTGACACCACATAGGCGGAGTCACTGCACTATGTTACTTCCTGGTCTGCGTGGTTCTCCAGCGCGACAATCAGTGCCACAAATTCTGCAGCCTTTGCTGAAAAGTGAGATGGCAGCCGTGCACTTACCAACACTTGAAACTCCCCATTGGCCGTGTGCTTTACCACAGCGGCACCTGTATATCTTTGTGCATCATTTTGATCGATTCTCGAAGAACCGTCATTAAAAAGAATTTCCCCAGCTGCCAACACATTCTTTTTTACCCTCGGGATTTCATCATAGAACAGTTCAAGCAATTATGTGCCTGTTCATCCTCTGCCAGTGGTTCTGCTACAAACATGGCAGGATTCACTATTCTGCATCAGACTATTTTAATCACCGGATTCGATATGACTACTTCATAGGCAGAAGCCCATTGAGATGTCAATGTGCCCTTAGGTTTCTCCAAAATGGCAAATAATGCATGCTCAACAAATAACGTCAAAGAACATCCCATCACTATACTAGCAGCCTTCTCAATGTTGAACGCAGCGGCTGGCAAAGACTGTTCACAAGGAAAGTGACCCCTCATTACTGGGTCTAGAGTCCCACTGTAATATGCAAGGGGCTTGTACCCCAACATGGTTCTTTGCGTGAGGACTGCTGTCATAACAGTGCCATCCGTGTGTGAAAACAAAAAGAATTCCTCAGCATAATTAGGAATCCCTAAAAGTGAAGCTGTGCAAATTGCCTTTTTCAATTCATCAAACCCGTATTCCATTTCCTCAGTCCAAACAATTTTCTCTTGAGTTGCCTGTGCTTTCCTCAGAGCTTGCACTAAGGGCCTTATGTATGAGCTATAATCAAAGACCCATGCTCTCACATAGTTACATAGCCCCAGAAATCTCTGCATGTGTTTTATCGCCTGTGGCTTTACTGTTTTCAAAATAGCCTCAGCTCTCTCAGGAGTAACTCTCTTTGGCCAATGTACTAAACTTCTTGTTGACAATATGGGGAGCAGGTGCAAGTGGATCTAGGTCACCTGGCCTAAGCCCCGCCCACCTGGTACCTTCCTGCCTGCTGCTCTTTTTCACCACTTAGCAAGCCCTGCCCACCTGGTACCTTCCTTCACCATCACTGTCTTGTGGCCAATGCTGGATTTGACTTTTATGGACTTCATTCATTCATGGTGCGTCACTCTTTCTCAACTCTCATGCTGGACTTCCTTTGCATCTTGTACTCATGGTGACCCTGAATCATGCTGTTCCCATCTTCATCTTGTATCCTGGCTTGCAACATTATGTGTTACTACTGACTTCTGAAATTGTATTCGCTCTCCACTCTTGCTTCTCCACTCTTTTTGACTGCTTACTCTCTTTTCTCTCCTCCTTTCCCTTCTCCCTTTTCTTATCTCCTCCCCTTACTTTCTTCTATGCACCTACTCTATCAGAATTGTCCCTGGACCTAATATGATAGCAACCTCGTCTGTTTCCTCCACCCTCCCATTACTGTTTTTTTCCTCCCCACCACCCCCCCAGCACTATCTGAAATGTTGTCAGGCCTAGTATGATAGTCGCTTGTTTTGTTCCTCCCCTCCCCTTCTGCACCATTCTCTCCCTCATCCTTTTTTTTTTCTCCGGCTCTACCAAAAATGTCGTTAGGACTAGTACGATAGTCGCCTGTCTGTTTCCATTTCCTTCCCACTCTCCCCCTCCCTTCCTTATCTATATCTTAGCTCTTGCACTATCTGAAATGTTGTCAGGCTGAGTACGATAGTTAATTTCACATCCTTACTGTTCATGGCCTGTAAGAATGTGGTTGTATTTTCCTTTGTTTCCTCCCTTGCCTTGAAGCGCTTTGAAACACATTGTGTATAGACGCTATATAAATAAATGATCATATCCTATCATATCAGAATACTGTAACTTTTCTTAGTCGACTTTAAATCCTTTGTCAGCAAGAATAATCATTAGCTGAACAGAATCACGCCTGCACTTTTCCTCTGTGGTGCTACAGACCAATATATCGTCTATGTATTGCAACACAACACTTTCTAAATCAATATTGCTTAACTCCATCTGCAGGACCCTATTGAAAATTGATGGAGACTCACAGTACTCCTGGGGTAAACAAGTACATTTCAGATGAGTCTGTCTGAACGTAAATTATGTCAGATCTTGCGAGTCTTTATGCAATGGGATTGAGAAAAACTCTTTTTTCAAATCAATCACAGTGAAATATTGTGCCTCAACAGGTATATTACATAAGATTGTCGAAGGATTAGGAACTATAGGGAACTCTGCCTCTACAATCTGGTTAATCGGGCGAAGGTCTTGGATTAAACCCCATGACCCCGCTTTCCCTTTTTTGATCGGATAGATTGCGGTATTACAAGATGACTCTGCATTGTTCCATCATAGCTGATATCGTCTGAATAATACCTTCATCTGCCACTAAAGACATGCAATACTGTCTTGCTCGAGGTAAAATTGCTCCTGGTTTTAATTTAATCTTCACTTCTCCAACCCCCTTCAATAAGCCTATGTCATAGGGGTCTGTCATCCATACTGAAGCTGGCACTTTTGCCATGTCTTCCTCAAAATACTCGGGACAGTTTTGTGCTAACATCATTTTCTGAGGAATCTCTCATTTAATTGCTTTGACCCACTAAGTTATACTCATCTCAAATATCACTTTGTCATCCGATGGATGATCTCCAAACATATCCTAATCAGTGACACCAGTCAATATGTAACTCTACCCAGTGGTAATCACTGTGCACCATCGTCTGCCATCATGATCATTCCCATCAAGCAAGGCCATTTCTCCTCGCACTATGGCTGCTTGTAATTCTAAAGGAAAGATTAGCCATTCCTCTTTATCCATAGGAATCTTTGGCCTGAATAAGAATTCATCAGGTATTCTCATAGTCCTGCCCAATAAGCCTGGCAGCCATGTTAACAAAATGCGTACACCATAGTGAAACACTTCTGGTTCTAATGGCACTCCTCGTATGGCCACTTGTCCTGCAAATGCCATAATAAATTCACTCACATTCAAATAATGCATGCCTGGCGTGGAACACACTATGCCTTCATCAGTAAATGAAATTGTCATATTTAACTTGGTCATTAAATCTCGACCCAATATATGAACAGGTAACTGCCTCGAATATAGCAATGGCACCGACATATCACACTCTACTATAGAGACTGGTAATGCGTCAGTAAAAGGAACTCTACTTGTAGCTTCTGTAAATCCTTGAGTATTCATGGCCTTTCCAGACATCAAAAATGTCACCTCTTGTATACATGTGCCTGTTGCACCTGTGTCTACTAAAAAATGAAAAAGATGTTCCTCCTATGTTAATGTCAATCCTTGGTTCCTCTTGAGGATTTGGTGTTACTGATAGGATTGAACACATCAAGACTCCCTGTGAGCCGTCCATTGTGGATACAGCCTCATCCTTGTACCTGTGAAAGGATTCCCTCCATCGACAGTGACACCCCCTACCCTTGGAGTCTTTAGCTGTCCTGTGCTCGTGCTTTTCTGTATCTGCATGTGCGAATGCTGTGACTGCCCTTGTGGTAGATTCATTACTGTATGTTGCGTCTGCAAATCTTGCTGCACTCTCAGTGCTTGTTTCTGCTGCACTGTTTGATTCTGAGCAAACCCATCTCCATTCTGCTGCAAATATGATTATTCTGCACAAATCCTTGACTTCTACATACGTGGGAAAAATGACCTGTCATACCACAAGTCCAACATATAGGCAGATGTCTTCCTATGTGTCCTCCCTGCATGTCTTCATTATCATTCTGCATGTTCTGAAACCCACCTTGATTATTCTGCAAATTCCCCTGATTATTCTGAAAACCCCTTACTCGAAAACCTCCACTTCCCCGTGGTATAAACCCATTATTACCTTGGTCAAACTGCCTTTGGTTATTCATCTGTGTCATGTTTGCTGCTTTCTGCAAGCTCAGTCCGTCTCCACTAGTTAACATTGCCCCTTTAATGGCATACTTGAAGAGTTATTTCTGCACTAACTTTGCCTCTTCACCTGGGGGGCGTGGCCAGGTCAGCCATGTAACAGGACGTGCTTCCGAGGAGGGTCCCTTGATCCGTAGCCGATCCGGCGAAAAGAGAGCGCGTGCAGATCCCTGTCGGTGCAAAAATTAAACACACAGACTTGTGAGTGTCTCGTGCACACTCGCTGAACTTTTGGAACAGGAACAGTGCAGAACTACAGAGTTACACTCTGCGAAAGTTTTCGAGTCCCAAACGGTAAATCGAAATCAAAATGGCGGCGGTGGGGACAAAGGAATACCGAAGATGAATCGGGAGGCTGCGCTGAGTGTGCAGCGGGAGTTCGGCGAGGCCCTTGTGGGGACCGCCTGTGAAGGCCAGTAAGCGGAGGAGCTGACGGAGCAGACGGGTGGTGAGGTGGCCCTGCAGGCAGAGGAAGATACACGGGTGCCCGCACATGCAAAGCGAACACCCGATAAGAGCCAGCTGAGCGCGAGTAAACAGCAGATGAACGCTGATCACACGGAGCGCCACAGTGTAGCAGCTGCAAACACTGTTGCGTTGGTAGTGCGGGATATTGACACGCCTGTGTGCACTTGGTGTGCTTTCAGATGAGGAATCCATGAACGATGTGAAGGCTCCCACACGCGTAAAATACGGACAGGTGGCTGGGCTGTGGAGGAGGGGAGACTGAGCTGGCGGACGCTGATCCGGATCCCTGGGGGCACGGAACATAATTTTATGCACATGGACATTGCCAGCACACCCGAGATGCCAATGGCCCTGCAGGGCAAGGCAATATAAAACAACAATATACACCTGATCCGGGGGATTACACTCTGTGAAAGTTTTCGAGTCCCGCACGGGAAATCGACATCAACATGGCGGCGGAGGGGACAAAGGAATGCCGAAGATGAATCGGGAAGCTGCGCTGGGTGGGCGGCGGTGGTTCGGCGATGCCCTTGTGATGACCGCCTGTGGAGGCCAGTAAGCTGAGGAGCTGACGGAGCAAATGGGCTGTGGGGCGGCCTTGCAGGCAGAGCAAGATACACGGGTGCCCACGCATGCAAAGCGAACACCCGATCAGGGCCAGCTGTGCGCGAGTAAAACAGCAGAGGTACTCTGATCGCAAGGAGCGCAACGGTGTAGCAGGAAGAAACACGGTTGCGTTGGTAGTGCGGGTTATTGACACGTCCGCGCGCACTTGGGGTGCAATCAGATGAGGAACCCATGAACGAGGTGAAGACTCCCACACGCGTAAGATACGGACAGGTGGTGGAAGGCGGCTGGGCTGTGGAAGAGGGGAGACGGAGCTGGCGGACACAGACCCGGATCCTTGGGGGCACGGAACATTATTGCATATACATGGACATTGTCAGCACACCCGAGATGCCAGTGGCCCTGAAGCGCATAGCAATATAAAACAGTAACATACACCCGATCCAAGGGATCCTACAGACAAAGGCGCTTAACCGCCGAGCTTAAGGCGCATGCATGCAGAGACCACATTGCTGCAATGTGCGCAGTTATTTAGGATCGAGCACTACAAGGTCAATAATAAAGGAGCGGACCCCCAGACGGATTGGCTTCCCTTCCCTTCTTGCTGAGGATGAGAATATAACATCCTGAGTTGCACTGTGTGCTAGCTGGCCCCGCTTTCTGTGGGACATTGTGAAGGGGACAAACAGGACATGGGTGGACAAAGCCCATGAGACATCGGATGCACACGAAGCGCCCGAAGACACGAGATAGCGGGAGCTTGGACTTCTTCAAGGGAACACGACTCAGGCCTGGTGAGGAGGAGTAACAATACGCATACTTCTGTGGTAACCCAGCAAACAGTGGCAGGAAGGCACGTGGACGGCTGTGGGTAGGGTCACACAGTTGGCTCTTGCCAGGACACTAGCGCACAATGTCCTCTAAGGTCGTTCGACCCAGGAACAAACAGCCCACTATGGACGCCTATACTAAATCGCCCCCGAGTACGGAGGGGAGTAAAAGCAAGGAGGCCCCTGCGGCAGTGGCAGACACACCAGGTACGATCCAGGAGGTGCTAGCGGCGCTTGCGGACTTGAAAGTGGCCTGGGAGAAGAAGTTGGGTTCGGCCATGAAGGAGCTGCAGGAGGGCCTGGACCTCAAGATCGGAGCGGTCCAGGAGGAGGTGAATCTGCTACGACAAGATGTGCGGACGATTGCGGAGCGCACGGGGGCCCTGGAGAAGGAGATGGCCCCGACCACGGAGGCGTGTGCCGCGCATGCTAAGGAGATCCATGCCCTCGTGCAGCGGGTGGGCAATCTGGAGGACAGGGCTGAGCAGGCCGAAGGGCGCGCCAGGCGCAACAACATCTGCATCGTGGGCCTGCCAGAAGGGACAGAGGGGTCGAACCCCACAGAATATGTAGAGACTTTGTTGCTACAGGAGATAACTGGCGGGGTGCTGTCCCAGGGGTTTACGGTGGAAAGGACGCACAGGGCCTTGACAAGGAGACCGGCCCCCGGATCCCCCCGCGGCCAATGATTGCAAAGATACTGAATTACCGGGATCGGGAGAAGATCCTCGAATTTTTCCGTAAGGGGGGGACGATTGAGAGGGGACATGCCAAGATCAGAGCCTACCCGGATTATACACTGCTCGTACAGCGTAGTAGAATGAACTTTGGATCGGTGAAGAGAAGGCTAAGGGAGGCAGGCCTCCGCTACATGTTGCTTTATCCGGCCAAGCTGAAGGTGTTTTCTGGCAGCAGATCTTTTTTCTTTGAGACTCCGTCCGAAGCGATGGACTGGCTGGATATGCAGGGCCGGCCCCAGGAAGCGGACGCCCAGGAGGAGGCTGCAGAAGATAAGTAGCAAAGTTGATGTGGCACCTAGGGTGACATAGCTGAGACATTGGGACTTGAATATAGTCTTGTAATATGCGGGCGGGGAGTGCACCGTGATGCCTGCTGGCCGGACCCGCTGTGTGCGCTTCTCTTAAAATAAATGATAGGGAGCTTCGGAAAAGGCACCTCTTTACCCCAATAGTTGTATATTTAGTTAGGTCACTGTTAGACTGGTGACACCCCGCGGGGTCCTTGCCCTCGGACACGAGACAGGGCCAGACGCGGGTGGGCCTGAGATCCAGGATGGAGCTTGGCTTTTGTTGGGGAAGAGCAGGGTGGGAGGAGGGGGGATGTTGTGGTGTGTTTGTGGGGAGAGAGCCGGTAGACTGATTAACAATGGGAGCATTCGGGGGAGGGCTAGGATGGGAGTAGTTCGAATAGATGGCGTCGGGTAACCTCAAAGTTGTGACCTGGAATGTACGAGTCCTCAACAGCTACCTGAAACTAAATAAAGTGATGCTGTATTTAAAAAGGATGCGCATAGACATAGCCCTGCTGCAAGAGACCCACCTTACGAGGGAGAAGTTGGAGATGGTTAGGAAGAAATGGAAGGGCACTGTTGTGGGTGCTGCGTATTCTGCGTATGCTAGAGGGGTTATCACCTGGGTGGGGCCGCAAGTGCCGCTCCGGGTGCTTGGCTCTACGGTAGATCCGGAGGATAGGATGGTGGTGGTTACAGGCCTCCTGGAAAATAGGGAAGTGCACATCGTAAATGTGTACGCTCCCAATAACGACACAGCGGCCTACTTTAGGACTCTTTACAGTAAACCTGGGCCCCTGGCAGGGGGCACGGTGGTGTGGGGGGGGACTTTAATTGCACCCTGAATCCCAGGGTAGACAGGTCAATGGACAGGGCAGGAAAAACAGTGCCGGCGGCTAAAGCGCTGGGAACACTACTGAAAGACCTAGGCCTAGTGGATGTGTGGAGGAGGCTGCACCCTGAGGATAGGCAATATTCACACTACGCAGTGCCACATGATTTGCACACCAGGCTAGATTATATATTTGTGACGGCCGAGATGGTGGGAGAAATTGTGGGAGTGGAATATAGAGCCCGAGTATTATCTGACCACTCGCCCTTGGTGGTGGTGTGGAGACACCAGCCCCCAAGACCGCGGATCCCAACATGGAGGCTCAGAACCAAGGCGCTGCAGGACGAGGGGTTCCGGGAGGGTTTGCGGGATGCCATTGAAGAATTTTTTGATTTAAATACAGGGAGCGTAAATTCTGTGGCCACTTTGTGGGAGGCGTTCAAGGTGGTGGTGCGGGGGGTGGCCATCTCTAAGGCTAAAGGGCTCCAGGGGGGTATAGAGAAGGATCTCCAAGCAGCGGAAAAAGAGCTGGAGGATCTCACGCGCGGTGAGAACACTGCCTGCGACAACAGGACTACAATAGAAGAGCTACAGGTGTCCTGCAGTGCACTCTGGGATAGGTTCTGTAGACTTAGTTACAAGAAATATACAGAGAGGATACATGCAGGAGGCGACAAGCCAGGCAGATTGCTGGCCTGGCTGTATAAGAGTGAGATCCCCCGCTCGGTGATTAGTGAGGTTAAGGATGAGGAAGGTTGCATGTGCAACACCCAAGATGAGGTAAACAATGAGTTCCTTAAGTTTTATAGACACTTATACGAAGACACAGGAGGGGATATGTGTCAGGACATACTGGACACATTGGAGGACATAGATCTGCCCACCCTAGATGACCTGGAATGTGCAAACTTAGACGCACCGGTCACCTCAGATGAGCTGGAGGTGGTGATTCGGAACCTGCCCACATGCAAGGCGCCTGGTTCAGCCGGGTTGCCCAGTGAATTTTATAAGACATACAAGCAGGAGCTGCTTCAGCCACTGCTTGCCACTTTTAACGAAGCCTATGAGCAAGGGGAACTCCCACTATCCCTCTGCGAGGCCGTGATCATCCCACTCTTGAAACCAGGTAAGCCGGCTGTGGAGTGCGGGTCCTATAGACCATTGTCCATGCTCAACCAGGACAGCAAAATACTTACTGCGGTGCTGGCCAATAGGTTGAAGAAAGTGATCGGGAAGCTGATCCACCCAGACCAGACGGGATACATTCCGGGCAGGAATATTACCGATAACCACAGGAGGCTGCACCATATTATTGACCAAACTGAGGGAAACACGGACGAGCTGGCCATAGTATCGTTAGACGCGGTCAAAGCCTTCGATTCGGTAAGATGGCCCTGGTTGAAAGCGGTCCTGAAGGGATATGGAATGGGACCCGGTTACCTCAGGTGGGTCCAGATGTTCTATAACGCCCGATGGCGAGAGTCAAAACGGGGTCCATAATCTCAGACACCTGGCAACTTAGTAGAGGGACCAGACAGGGGGGCCCCTGGTCGCCCATGCTATACATACTG